>NC_051848.1:100738438-100742461 GCF_002237135.1 Teleopsis dalmanni
AACCTAGATTCAGACACCGTTGAAGTCTTGAATCTTGCTCACCTTTGTCTATAAACCGTGCCACTGTATATCTCTATTTGGTTCACCCTTCTAATTTTTCACCACTCAGAGGAAATTGATAAAGATTATAATTTGACAATTATGTATTTTCGTTAGCGAATTCCAATTTTTTTATATATTTATTTTATTTATAAATCAAATTTTACTTTTCATAAGTTACAAGAAAATATTAAAACTTATATATTTACAATTGTATAATTCCACTTATAAAACAACAATACTCAATTCTATGCTTATGTTTCTGTTCAGAATTAAAACAACTGAACCGTTTGAGTATTTGTAAATTACTGATTTTATTTAAAACAACGTTCTGTATTTATACAAAATATCTTAAGATTAATTTTACATCAAGGTTATTATTTTAATGGACTGTATTACATTTTGTTATTGTTTGTAAAAAAGGTTAAAAAAAGGACGGAAGTCCCAACACTAGGGATTTTCCTCCTATTGTTTCTATAAATATATTTATTGTTATAATTAGATACGGATGCTCAAATGTTACAATGCTTGCTATATTAATATAATGTATTTTTACCCTTGTACATTATTCTGGGAATTTAGGTGATAAGGTTTTAAGCGATAATAATAAACTAAAATAATATAATATATAAAATAATTAAATATTTATAAATTTATGTTCATGATTGAACATTCTGCCGGGGCCATAATGTTCATGATTGAACATTCTGCCGGCGCCTAAGACTAAATATTTTGGTTTCTGAATGTAACTGCTACCGATTTCTTCTTCTTCACGTATAATATTATTCCAATAATGACAATTATTATCAGTCCTAATGATATGTGAGCTGAGGCGTGATGAAAATGTAGATTTTTTAATTCAGTCTTTTTTGTTTATAGCTTAAGTATTTCATCTCTAATTTCCGTTAATTCTTTGGTGTTTTTTATTTCCCATGATTTGAGTGGCCTTATATATTTATTTTCTATGTTTTCTGTTAATTTTGTCATTGGTCTGTACATCTCTTTGTCGTCTGTTGATCATTTGAGGCTATTAGCGTTGTTCCTTTTATTCTTGCTTTACAGCCTGTTTGCAGATTTAAAATCCCTTGTTTGGGTAACTGGAGAATTTCATTTTTATTTGATGGGCATTGTAAATGAGCTGAGCTATTTTCGATTGTTTTGAATAACCATCTGTTGTTGCCATTTAATGTTATCCATATTGATGTGGAGGATACTTCGTCGTATTCGCATTTGTCCTCTTTTGTTGGTTTGATCGGCGCTATTTCACACGCTGAGTCATTAGCGTCCTGCCACGGCCAATTACCTTTGCAAATGTATTTGTTTGTACTTATTCTAATACATTTGTTAAAGGTTGTTTGAGTCATTAGGTGATAAGAGTCTATGTCGAAATTATATAATAATATCGTTTTTGATATCTTTGGTATTATCATTGTATCACCCTTCTTAATTGATAGAGGTATTACCTCATACACTGATGATGGGTGTATTGATAATAGCGGAATTTTTGCACTTATTATTAATTTGGTACCAACGAATATCCCATTGGCTTCTAGTAATTTGTATATGATTTGTAAATCAATTCCGCCTTTTTTTCCTGGTAGTTGCACGTTATTTGTTAGCCTGTCTTTTATTTGCATAATCGCGTTTTGTAACTGATGTGGTTTCAGTAAGGTAGGATTTATTTTGTTGTGGTTTATGTCTATCAATAGATTAATTATTTCTCGTTGTGTACGTGACGTTTCGTCGATCATTGATGAAAGTTGCTTTGTTACAATAAAGTAGTTTATTGTTTCTCTATATACTAGGTATGTTTCATTTAATGCTTCATTTATGGCTTCAACTTTGTTTCTCATGTCAGTAAATTGTGCATTTATGTCGTTAGTAGTTCATTTTAATATGTTTACTGTGGCATCCACTACAGATGTTTGCTCCCGCGTTAATTGTACTAAATTATGTTGATTATCTAGCACTTTTTGCATATTGTCTTCGAGATCTCTCCTGTCTTTTTCATCTATTGTTCCGAATAAGATATGGAATAGTGACCCCATGAACTCTAGGGGAGCTCTTTTTCTTCTGACAGAGTTTTTGTCCATAAATAGTTTATTATTTTCTTCTAATTCTTCTATTTGTTTGACCATTGTATCTAGTATACTATTACATTGATCTTTAAACTGTAATAATTTTGGACAAATTGGCTTTGTTACTTCTAGTACTGTATTTGCATGATTTATCATTTTAAAATAAGGTTTCATTTCGTAATATATTACCAAGTTCCATGTTGACGTCTGAGTGTTTGCTTCTCCTATTTCGTCCAAGAAAATTGATGTGTTATTGTTTAATGCTTGTATTGAAGATGTTGTAGTAGTTGATGATGCCTTTGCTAGTGGCAGTGTGCACAACATGGCTAAATAGATTGTTGCTAAATTTATACAGGTATTTTTTCTCGTGCATTTTGTATTAGTTTTGCGTTTTGTTTCATTTTGATCATCTTTTATAAGTTGACATAATTTGTTAATTGGCCTTTTAATTTCCCCTTCTTTGGTTTTGAGAGTGGCAACCCTCACTTTTCCATCAGCTCCTTTATATATTTCTTTAACTTTCCACAGCGGCCAATTTGTTGGTGATGAGTTTTCGTCTTTTATTATTACTATATCGCCTTCGGCTAAATTATTTTTTTCTATTTGCCATTTGTTTCTTTTTTGTAATGTTGTTAAATATTCATGTTTCCATCTGTTCCAGAAATCTTTTTTCCTTTTTTGTATGTGGTTCCAATGATCAAGTTTGCTTGTTCTTTCGTCTGTAGTTGGTACTGGGTCGTCCAACATAGGACGTCCTATTAAGAAGTGAGCTGGAGTTAGTGCTTCTATACTTTCTACATCATTATTCATGGTACAAAGTGGTCGAGAGTTTAGCACTGCCTCTATTTGATGCAGAAGTGTCGTCATTTCCTCATAGGTTAATTTCGATTCTCCAATTGTTCTTTTCAGGTGATGTTTCATTGATTTGACACCAGCTTCCCATATACCTCCGAAATGAGGACTAGCTGGAGGAATAAAGTGCCATTCAATTTTGTCTGCTGCTAATATTGATGCTACTTCATTATTTTCTTTGATAGCTAATTCAAATTCTTTGTCTAGTTTGGTTGCTGCTCCAATAAATGTTGTACCACTGTCGGAATACATATGCGCACTTTTTCCACGTCGTGCGAAAAATCTTTTTAATGCTGCTAAGAATGCGTCGGATGTCAAGTCGGTGACTGCTTCTAAATGAATTGCTTTTGTAGTCATGCATATAAATATTGCTATGTATGCTTTATATGATTTTTGCCCACGACCTCTATAACATCTCATTTGTATCGGTCCAGCATAGTCTATTCCTGTATGCTCGAATGGGTAGTTTTGTGTTACTCTATATTTTGGCAGGTTTCCCATTATTTGCTTTGCGAAATTTTGTTTAAATCTAATGCATTTCACACAGTTACCGCATATTTTCTTAATTATTTTTTTAATACCTATTACCCAGTAGCGTCTTTTAATATATGCTTCCATTACCGAGTTTCCGCCATGAAGTGTTTTATAGTGTGCTTGTTCTGTAATTAATTCCGTGTATCTGTCTCTAACCAGAATGATTGGATGCTTCTGGTTTTCAGTTAGTTCGCTGTTAGTTAGTCTTCCTCCGACTCTTAAGATACCTTCTTCATCTATAAATGGTGTTAATTGAATAATTCTACTTCCTCTGCTGATTTCTTTTCTTTCTTTAATTAATTTCAGTTCTGCTGAAAAGTGTTTTTGTTGATGATATTTAATTAATATAGTTCTAGCCTCTTGTAATTCTTTTTTTGATAAGTATTCTGCTTGATTTTTATTTCTTCTGAGTCGGTTTATGAATCTTAGTATATATGCTATGATTCGTTCCAACCTAGTTAGACTGGAGTTTGTTTCCATAAGTTGTTCTATTATTTCGTTATTTTGGCTTGTAACTGTT
>NC_051848.1:100742561-100749074 GCF_002237135.1 Teleopsis dalmanni
TTAGTCAGATATAAAGTACTTTCTTACTGCAACTGCAACAGTTATTTCGCTTTTGTTTTAATTAAATACCTATTCTATAGTTATCGGGTCTGCAATCGCAAAGGCAAATAACTGTAATCCAACATATTAAGAGAAACTTATAATTCAGACACACACACAAGCTTCACCTATTTAAATCAACTTATTGGCCTACGGACCGTAGCAAACCACCTGAGCACATTGCTTCACTGTTATTGAAGGCATAGGAAATATAACAATTTAGATGATGCTATTCAAAAAAAACTGAAGAGCTATAGACCGATAAGATACGATTACACTTAAACGGGTAAAATATGATCTCGAAAAGTAATAATTACAATGAACAGGGAAACAAATATATCTGAGCGAGGTCTAAGTGCAGTGATAGTGATGATAGCATGATGATAAGGCATTTAAAAACTTCCTCTCCGCACAAAAAAAAGCATAAAAAGGCGCTTAATATATGACTATGTCTTGTATACTCTTTGTGGTTTATTTCATTGGATGTAGTGTACAACCTTTGTTAAGCACTAACTACATGTATGAGCAAAGTAAACTATTGCCATGCGGTATTGGTCCTATTAAGTATGAATCTATACCAACAAGAGAAATAACAGTCGGCTGCTTCAAGTAAGACGTGACCTGCTCAGCACTACGGTATCGGTGCTATCTATCTATCTATGGCTGAAAAAAAAATTGTATTTCACCTCATGTACCAATCGTTGACTCGTTGAAATCATTGAGAATTTTTTGATATCAAAGGTAACAAAAAGTACTTCACCTAGACCAAGATCGAGCAATTACACTGAATGTAAGATGTTTTTTCCTCCAGGTATCTGAGTGAAATTCATTCTTTCTGTTAAGACCCATTCTGTGCGTGTTTGCAATTAAATCAGCGTATCAGTTTTGTCTTTTTGCAGTTTATGCAATTTTATATTCCTTATCATTTTAATTTATTTCAACATTTCGCCAGGTTACGTAGTTATTAAGTAAAGTTTTCGTTTTACGATACTAAAATTCCTTCACAATTTTCTTTTTTTGTAAAATTTCAATGCCAACATCGAACAGAATTTTACTTTGTTATCAGCCATTCCGGAATGTGAATAAATATTTTGCACGTTTTGGAAATGTCAAAAAACTTTTGAAAATTATTTACCTGTAAATGCACTCACGCGTACTCATTGTATAGATACATTGATATAACTACTTATCTGAATAGTTATGGTTTATGCTTATCGAATTGCGTATATCATATTAATGTTTGCGGCAAAGTATCTATCAAAGTATCTATAAGCCAAGCAACATTTTGTTTACTGTCTCTCTGTCTGTCTGTCTGTCTGTCTGTCTGTTTGTAGCGAGACTGTGTGTGAGTTTATGGGTCTGTGAGACTATGAGACTATGCGTTTGCGGATTGTGGTCTGTCTTCTACTCGGGTACCCGTATCTCATTGTAATGGGAATCGCGTGCACGTTTAATTTACAACTTACACTTTACGAATTTAAGCTGAGTTTATGCCTAGTTGTATAATTTGACGATATTCATTTTCAAACTTGGTAATATTTTTGTTATGAGTCGGTTTAATGCGTCGGCTTCGGAGCTCCGTAAATGGCGTACAAAATCATTACATAAACTTTTATGCCACAAATATTAATGACAGATATAGACTTCAGTTAATACAAAGGCAAATTTTTTTTACTTATTTCAGTGCGAAGTGTTTTCCTTATTCGCTTTTTAGAGTGACAAACTCAGTTGTTTTTTTTATCGAGTTTCTGGTTGATCAATGTGGCATTTGATTTTTGAATTTAAAAAATCACATTTTATTAAATCTATTCATACTTTTCAGCTTCTTACAAATATTTTCCATTTTTTTCAAAATCAAACACGGAATATAGCCTTCCTTTTCTTTCTTGTGCTTTAACGACTGCGGTGCTCCAGATGATCATCTCTGCTCCAAGTTAATAATGCAATTATTAATTTTTTAATTTATTATACATTTGCTATAGTTTTTAAGGAACTTTTTTATGGATCTAAGTTACTAAATGTATGGAACAGATCAAGCCTATATGAGACAGAGAGAGAGAGAGCATCTCTGGATTTTCACATGTATGCACAAGCCGATGTGGTTTTGGTCCTCTATGTTTAATCAGTTCGACTTGTTTACCATTGGATATCGATAACTTTTGAAAGCTTTTCTTTTCGATTTATTTTATTTCACATATATATTTTTTCTTAAATGTTTCTTTCTTTTCCCGATGAATTTCCCTTTTAGGATCCAGTAAGCTGTTTATATATACTTTTTCTTTCGTGCTTGCGTTCTGTGAATTTTATATTGCTCGGTATGTAACATTTTTACATTCAGTCGATAGTTTGCATTCAGCTATAACATATAATGTGAAACAACATCTGCTAGATGAATAGCTAGTCGCGCTGTGTAGCAAACAAATATGTAATGAAAAAACTCCCAAATGGGTCCGCCATTTTCTTTTTCATTCTCATTTTCATGATCGTATAATCAGTCCATATCCGAGGCTTACTGTTCATTTTTTTTTAATAATATTTTTACACGAGGAATTCTAGTCCAACCTTGCTTAGAAGGGACTACTAATTTCCAGTACGAATAGTTAAGAAATTTTATCTCAATTCATCAAAAAAGTAATATTCTTTTCGGTCACTCATACGCTCTGTGAAGCTTTTAACCCCAGCTAGGTTATATTCAAAATCAAAAACTTACATGTATTTGTGGAATTATTTATATTTATTTAAACAGTACTAGATATTATACTAATTGTATGTATACACACATATTTATCCAAATTATTATATGAAAAACAAAAAAATGTTAGTTCTTGAATAATTTGAGAGCGATGGTCACCTTGAAAGTTCACATTCAACTCACAAGAATTCCCTTTGAGAAGTGCTCAGGTTGCATGCCAGCATTGCAGTTTGCTTGGTGAAGGCAGTCACTTAATGTCTCGTAAAATCTAAAATAAATTTTGAAAGCCAATACTTGAGCATTTTTGAGGCAATTAGGCAAGGCGTAACCTGAACTCGTGCATGCAACAATAAACCGCAACCAGCATCGCAGCAAATGAACTGAAGTTGCCATGACAATGAACTTTTGCATATGCAATTGCTTGGCTTGCAAATAAAAATGTTTTAAGAATTCAAAAAATTCAAACAATATTATATTTAACTTTAAAAAAATTAAAAATTTATTTTAAATGTTAAGACCAACATAGATATACTAACAAGTCAAGCCGAACAGCCAATTTTAGTGAAGTAATATTATAAGTCTATCTGAGTACCCATTGATATTAGAAATGCATTATTTAAATTAAAATTATATCATATCTTTAACTATATTCTCGCCATTCGAATCATTTTCCAGCAATATTATATAAAATAAATTGTGATTCCTACCATTCCAATTTGGGTATTATGCTCTTTATAGGGAGGCCCTGGAGTTGGCCAAAATTGCCGCCGATCATACGCTGTGCAGTATACCTGCAGCCTGCATATCGTTGAGGCTTCTAATCTTTTATTAAATTACTTAACACAGAAAGAATTTGACAAATGTTTGCATAATATCAGCAATATATCCAGATTCTTCAAGTATACCGAATGATTAATTGAAACACTTCAATTGGCCAGCTCGTCTGCCATACAGTTGCCGATAATATCTCTATGACCGGGAACACAAAGTAGAAAAATGTTAAACTGAGTCGGTAACTTATTCAGAAATGTGTAGCACTAAAAAACCGTCCTGGCTATAACTCGAACTAAACTCGTCTGTCTGGTAGTACGTAAATATTCCTATTAAATATATTATCCAAGACAAGCTGTAGCTTCTATATTAATGATGATATTTATTTGAAAAGCACTGCAATGATCAGGAAACCTATAGAATTATTATGAGTAGAATTATTTAGCCTTTTCGTGAAAACTCAACGAGGGTCACTTGTCGTTGAAAATTGTTTTAATGTTTCTCGAACTATTCTCCTTTATGATTAAAACACTTTTGCATGCGTTCGAACCATTTTTCATATTTTTTGCAATCCTTTTTTAGATACCTCCAAAACATCGTTGTTCACCGATTTTCCACCGACAAAAATTGTTATTTGCGCATTTTATTTTTGACGTTCAAGAACAAGAAAAAATCATTGGGCCCCAAATCAGGTCTGTATGGCAGATGACTAATCAATTCGATTTTTTGAATGTTCAAATAGTCAGTTGTTAAACGAGATGTATGAGCACTCGCGTTGTCTTGAAGGAGATAGAGAATAATCCGACAGCGCTTGTTTATTTTCAATATTTAACTGAAGACTTCCGGTTAACAAATGGTTGTATACTATTCAAAATTGACCACTTTACGTTTTACTAATGGCACAGTTGCCACATGATGAGTTTCCCGAAAAAACAACCAACCATTTGTTTTGAAGTACTTCGAGCAACAACAACTTTTGTTGGATTTGGTTCATTTTGAAACCTCCATACTATCGACTCCTGTTCACGTTCCGGCTCATACGCATATATCTATGATTCGTTACTCGTACAATCTTATATACATCTCTTAAAGCGTATATATACGCCATTGTACTTCTTAAGCATTTATATGCACCAATCGACATGAGCACCTTTCTGAGATCCATCTTTCTTCAAATGATGGGGGATAGGAACCAACAAGAACAAATCTTTCTCACAGCTAAATGATCGTGCAACATTTTATATATCTGGTGGAATTAATGCCTCAATCTCACAGTATATGACTTAACGGTCTTGCATTACACAAATCAGTTTTTGCAGGTCATCAATGTTTTCTGGCAGAACAACTGATTTTGGAAGACATTCACGAATTTCAGTGAGGTCAGTGAGCGAACTACGGCCAGGATTGAAACCATTGTACGAGTACCAGCGTTTCACAGTGGCAAAGGATGGAGTTGATCGATGTACTCTTGTCTTAATAATCCACGTCGAAAATCAAAAGTTGTAATAAATCATCGTACGAAATTTTTTAGCGTTAAATAACACAAATACTCGTAACGCTCTTTTGACAAAAATTCTAAGGTAGGCTACGTTTAATAATGTCAAACTTTCATATGGAAACATCAACTGACACCTGACAGCAATCAGTGCTGCCAAGGCTCAAAACACAGGTAGTGTTATAGTGACCCTCGTAATATTTATTCCAATTCTGAATAACCCAAGTAAATTCAACACTAAATACATCAATCATTCTTTCTCAGAATGATATTATGAACACATAATATAGTTATTCTTCCTCGTATAATAAATAAATAATATCCAAATTAGTTACAAAACAGAAAGCTTTAAATTAACATAAGCTGATAAAGTTACTTCCATTTATGTTCTTTCAATAAACACAAAAAATAATGAGTTTTTAGGAGTTAATGAGTACTTTCCTATTAGTTTATTAATTTTTCAGTCTATCTATGGCTATGTCTCTGTGTGTGTGTGTTAGTCTATTAGTCTGTTGTAAGTCATTCATAGAGAACACAAGCTATCGCACGTAAATTCACTTTATGCTGCATAAATTGCAAAAAATTAGCATATACGCCCCATTAGCGCAGCATAACATAAATTAAGTCAAATGCACGTACGACTAACTTCCCTGCCAATGGCAAGCAAATGCTGAACGAATCGTACAAAGCAACAAAAACAACAAGAACAACAAAAACTGCAAGAAGACTGGAAAGAAAATAAATGCTAAATATGGAGTTGTAAACAATAAAAATCATCATAAAAAAAATTGAAAAACAAAAACACCAAAGAGAAATATAAAAACAACCATAAATGCTGGAAAACACTCGCATTTTGTATGTGTTTTGTTGTATTGCATTGTGTTGTGTGATAGAGTTCAAGTACGTTAATCAAACGTAATGAACTTGTAAAGGTTAATAGAAGTAAATACACTCGTCAGTCAGTTTGGTTGCGTTGCGTTGCGTTGCGGTGGGGTGGGGTCGGGTAAATTGTGGCCGTAAAGCACTCAATTTCATTCTAATGAAATACAATGCAATGCAGCAAAGAAGCCAGTAAGTAAGTATGTACATTGCAGTAGGCATGTGCGGCAAGCGGCATTCAGCATTCAGCATTAGACTCTTGATTTACACTTAGTACCTAAAATGTGTTGTACTCATTCGTGTTGTAGTTGTTGTTGTTATGGCATTAGTTTGATATAGTGTTCGAAATAAAAGCAACTACAACATATAATAGTAAATATTACAGAATATCATTGTCAAATATCTTAAGATAGTAGGGTTCACAGTTCGTAAAAAAGATAATTCTATGATCTATAATTATATTGTACACATCAGAGTAGAATAAGAATTAGAAATAAACAGGATACCAGCTCCCAACAGAGCGGAGCACTACGACCATAGTTGATATTTTGTGCTGTAACAGATTCTAACCGAACAAAAGACATTCCACGTTCTGAATAAAAGCCAGAATTTCGGAGAGTAGTTCTCGACCCAGTGA
>NC_051848.1:100749174-100759935 GCF_002237135.1 Teleopsis dalmanni
CTTGTTAATATCTTGTTTTGTTAATATTAGTTCTTTCGAATTTTAATTCACAATTCCAAAAGAATAGTGTTTCTTATAATATAAACTACTTACCTCGAAGCAATTTTACTTGACATGCTCAGATCAAGACCACCTATCGCACTTGTGATGGACGAAACCAATAAAGGTACAATTAAACATTTTAGCATACTGCAAAAGAGAAAATATATAATTAATCACGTACATGGTTTCTTTAGAAATATGAGATATTGATAAATGTATTACTATCATATAAGTTATACCATATAACTAATTATGATTAAACATGTATATTCATTATATATCTTATATTACATTTTATTCATTAAATATGAAGTAACAAAACAAATGTAGAATACAGAAAAAAATCTGTATTTAATAAGTTTTTAAAAATATACTCACCGCAAGAAAAGTTCTCCTGGAAACGATATATACATAATTTCTCGTTTTGTCCAGGGTCCTGTGCTATTTTTAATGATAAAGCCAATTAAACCTCCAATGAACACACCGGTGACTGTGAACAATGTAAGCGAGTTCTCTTGCATGAACAAGCGAAACTTGGATTCGTTTCTAGGTCTTGACATTTTGTAGAATGTATATGTATATACTGACCCGTCTTGGGAAAAATCTGTGCTTATACTTTAAGGACTTATAGTTAATGGAAACTGTAAAGAAAAGAAAAAACATATAAGATATAAGTTTCATATAAGAAATAACAAAAAAAATCAAAATTGGTAAATTATATTCAAAAAAAAATCTATATAGACTGATGTTTTATTATGATAAATTATGTGAGTTAGATTTTAAAACATCAATATATTTAGACACTTATGTCGTATAAACAATTGTGATATTGTTTGAATATGACAGTAGGTCAGGTTAGATTATACCGGTGATCCCAAGGGATTCACTTAGGCCGATACGCCCATGGTGTTACCGTATAATTCAAAATCATCATCATACATTATACCATTATAACATTATACATTACAAATTAGTACTTCACTACTGAAGGAAATATAGAAAGCAGCAGTTAGTATCTGTGATATAATTAATTGCGAATATAAAGCTTGAAAACTTTAATGAAACAACAAATTACCAGTTGTGATGAATCGGATCACATATTTGATAACTACTTTGGCATCAAAGCTTCAACAATTAAAAATGCAAGCAAATAACACTGACGGGGAATAGATGGGTAGTGGCACAAGAGCCAGATCTAGTGTATCTACTGATTTGTAAATTCCATTAACTTCGAAACTCTACTTTATTATAATAGACTGAAATTTTCGACATCTTAAAAGCCTATTTTCTTGTTGGACTTCTTGAAAAATTAATTCTTAATTTTAAATGACAGTGAGGTACTTATTCAAGCTTTTTCGGTAATATTGCATCTCTTACAAGAGAGTTTATAATGTCAACGATTTAAAAACATGTTAAGTAGTACTTTCAAACTTTTAATAAAACTTCGGGTATCGAAGAAGGACCTTCAATGAAACCTCCCGTTTCAATTCTGCTTCTCCTAACCAGTGTCAGAGGTTAACATACGTCCATTTTTTGTGTCAGGTCAACAGAAATTAAAATAATATTTCTTCATTAGCGAAATTAACAGCGATATGTTTTATATACATCACTTCATGAAACTCTGCTTTCATACATAAAAGTAAATCAAAAATATCTGTGGATATATTGGTTTTAATGGATCATTGAAGTACACAGCTCACCATGGAGTTAGGCTTGCATTGCAAAATTTGTTTAAGCTCTTGTTTACCGGTGCTGGAGAAAAAGACATCGTAAAAGCTGTTGTGTCTCTACTCAGGCTGGTTCATATCCAAACGTAAGCTAGGAACCCCACTTTGTAATTGATTCAGTGATATTCCCATTATCAACTGGCTTTATTATGGTGGAATTTTCGCACGCAAATATGAAGAATAAGGAATCAAAAGTGTTTTCTAAGTTAAGCAAGGAGGATTCAATTTTTTTCTTTTTTTCTTCTTCACTAGCACCGACATCAGTTTTCTTTAGAACTTTCGAATAAATAATTAACAGTAGATGCTATAAATTAGTCAAGAATTAATCAGAGTAAAAATGATGATTTTCAATTAAATCAAAAGACTCTACCGGAGGCAAAAATTATATCATTTTTGAGATTGAGAACAAGAAAAATCAGTTATATAAAACAGAAACTACCAGAAACTATACTAACTAATATACCAACTAAAAAGGTGTAAGGGAATCTCATTTGATATTGTAGATAAATTATTTGTAAAAACAGGATTGATTTGATTAATACAAAATACAGAAGAAAAAGTAGAATAAATAATAGAAGATAGCTGTTATTGAGGGTAATTGTTATAGCGAAACTATTACTTTTATATGTATTCTATATAGTAAGTATTCTAAACTTGTAATTGCACTGAGACCTTTAAGTTGCTAAAGATATTTAAACAAATTAGTTAAAAGAAGGTAGACAATGATGAATTGGAAGTGTTTGGGTAACTACTAAATTGAAAGACTTATATGTCTTTCTTCTTACAATAGGAAGATTGAACATCATACGCAGGATATGCACGGAGAACTTTGATTAAAATATACTTTGGAGTATGTCCTTCGCTATTTGCAATATGTTTAAATTGCTTGAGTTTGTTGGGAAATCAAACGAAAATTTTGGTAGAGAATATACACAACTTCTTGGACTTACTTTAAATGTTGATGTATCAAGTACCGGTCTATTACTTTCATATGTATTCTATATATTAATTCTCAAGCAACATAATCAATACGTAAATAACTTAGCTGTAAGGTTATTAAACCTAATAAAAAATATTTTTTTAAAAATCGATTATAACACTTAAAAGAATATCATATAAAAAGTTGCTCTCAAATGCTTCAAATGACAACTCAATGAACATCAACAAATATTTTCCAGATTTGGCTGCGCTCTTTGCATGTCAAGTTTAATTGTTTAACCAGACATATATAATTATTTCAAATATCACAAAATATTCATCATATCTGATTCCTCACTATCATCATTGATCTTCTTTATGTGTTTATTTAAATCGAGATCAATTATATGACAAACTCGTGGCTTGGATCACTTAAACTCAATTAAGCACAAAATCTCTTAATTTTGTTCCATTTGAGACTTTGCGACTTAAAGTAATTAATTTTTAAGTATTTTTGTTTCTTAAATTTGTAATAAACAATTAATTGAAAAGTTAAAAATATATATAATATACAATATTTTTTATGTTTTCTAGTATTCCAATCGAAATTATTAAATAAATAATTAAAGAAATACTTTACTATTATTGTTAGACTTTCAGAGTTTCAAATTGAGTATCATTATCATTAGTATTCCAGATAGTGACGGTCCACTTAAGCACTTAAGCAAAAATAATATGCTGTTGTAGCACCACAGGTTTAACCTTTGTTATTGCGACAACTAGAGGTCAGCGTACGAGCAAAACGGAAGGCATGACTCTCCTATTAGGTAAAAATAAATCAACCTGACAATTCTATAAACTTGGCCAAGTTCCTAATTTTGCAGGATAACAGTTCTGTTAGATTGGTAAGAAAGGAGCCACGAAATTCTTAGATCTCCTCTTCTTAAAGATGGTTCCTTACACATGAGGTAGAGCACAGTTTTTTTTTATTCGTAGAGCCACAATCTCGATAGAAGTCATAATAAGGTAGACCCAGTTTAGAGCTTGGGAATGCTCAAGTATTTTTGTTTTTTTACCAGTTTAACAACTGCAAGTGGAACGTCAATTCCTGAGAAGTGAATGTCACGAAGTAGAGTGCCTGTGATATCAATCTTGTCTGCCCTATAGTTAAGATGTACCTGTGTTTAGGAACTATTCCAGGTCATTGATAACTTAAAGAGCTGATTTATCTTTTGTATTAATGAAGATTTAAAGTTGTTGCGAGATTGCTTAAAAATATATTTTACTCATTTCAACTTAATAAGTCTGTATACGAAGGCATTTTCGCTTTGCTTGGAATATGACAACGTTAAGGCATAAATTTCAACTACACATAGGAATCAAGAAATTCTCAACAAAAGATATTCTGATATGCAATCGAAGTGCAGAAATATGATTATAGTGCTCTGCTCCATAGCACACTAAAATCAGCTCCATGATATTTCCATAAGGAGCATTTACTCCTGTAGTAAACGTTTGGTTTGAGCTAATACAGTTTTATAAGGCAACATAATGTGTGAACAACCACCATGAGTCTTTAAGATACCCAGAAAACTTCTTTCGATTTTAAAGATATATAGGAAAAACATTAATATAGAAATATTTTAAAATAATAACTATAATAATATAATAATGATAATAACATTGTTTAATAATCATAAAAACAATATTATTCATTTAAATGACATTTATGTTATTAAGCTTTTAATAATGATAATCATAAATAATAACTACAAAAGGTATAGCCATAACCTTAAAATTAATAATAAATAATATATTTAACCAAAATTTTGTTTTTGGCATCTTAAACATTGTATGAAAACTTTAATATACGAGCACGTATCAAATGGACCTCCAGCGTTTTTATTGAAGTAACTACCTATCAAACTTAATCCAGTAATATTGATATATATATTAAATTACATTTTGAAGTTAATCTTCTCATTGTTATGTCAAACAAAGGAGATATGTATATACATATAATCTACACACCATATAAGTGCTATATGAGTTACACATGGAAGCATAGTTCTAGCACTTTTGTAAAAATTCAAATTTTTTCATTTTTGGTGAGCCAAATATTGCTCATTATATGTGCAGATATTTCCGATAATATCCCCTTTTTTTTTTCTTCTGCTACAATTAATATTTGCTTTATATTCTTAAAGCAATCACAGTAGAGTAACCGCAATACACATATTAGAAGAAATCCTGTGTACCAATCAAGTTATTTATTAGTACCTATTATTTTTGGAACAGCAGGAGAACTCAATGCTCCGCATCCACTTTATTATTATTAGAATCAAATGTGTATCTAGCCTCATAGAAAACGGGAATATAGTACATTGCAGAGATTCTATGCTATTGGAAACTTTAGTCCCTCGCCAAATGGAAGATCACTGGCATACTCCAATTTGCGCCACTGGCTATCTAAACTAAAGAGATATATTATACGCAAGTATTGCTCTTCTACTAGTAAACTAACAATAAAAATCATAGGAAAAATTAGATTGAGTTATACTTGCGATGTAGTGAACTCCATTAAGTAGTAAAGATCACCGCAATCTTCTAGAGAAATTACCTGTTTAAAGGTTGTGTTAACTGTGCCTGTAGATGATATCATGTCTCACTATTGTGATCAATTATTGTGATTTTAATATAATTTACTGCAGTGTATGTGATAATCCATGTTTTCTTTATAAATATATTTATGATTAACACAATAAGACGAGTTAATTTTGCGATATTTGTCTAATTGTATATATGATTATCTGGCTGCGTGGTGGTTTGTCTATTTGTTAATATACAAACTAGACTATTCTCTTGACTATTTTGCTGTACTATATAGTTTTTGAGAGAATAAAGATTTTTAAGTTACCTTTTGAATTCTGGAATATTCGTTGGAAAAATTGATGAAATATGCTGAACATTATAATTGCTTTCTTACGAAATAACTACTAAAAATGGATTTATAATAATAAGTACGGATTCTGTTTAGGAATAATTATGAGATAATTATGAAATATAGTAGAAATTGAATGAATCAAAGTATATCAGTTTCTTCTTAATCAGTATATTTCTTGTTGAGAATTTTCTTACATCAAACAGGAATAAATGCTCCAGGCTTAGTGTTCCTCGTCTAACGGTTTCATCAACCACTAAGTAGAGTTGATATTCTATTACCGCAGGAAAAAATAATTTTGCTGTGGTGATAGACCATGACAATTTGTCATATAATCTATCAACAGCCTATACTATGTCGAAAGGATAAGCTAGATAGCGATTTATTTCGGTGGGACGACTGATTCTACAATAAGCCTTTAGTCTACAGAACTATAAGAATGATTTCGATTTTCCTAAATAATGAGATTTTTCGTAAATTTTAAAAAGATATGTTTTGACATGTGCATTGATAATAAAAATGAATGAGTTCTAATTGCTAGTATTAAAACACGTAATTGTGAGAGACGAAGTGTATTAATCTAACAAACGTTTTAGGTGGATAACATGTAATGGAGAGAGATATTTACTTATTTACTATACTTAATGTAGAATGTTACATTTACTGGACGTACAGCAATGGTCCTACTTCTTCTCTGTAAATAGAAATTCATACAAAATTACATAGAAGTGATATAATGCTAATATGTTCTTAAATTTATTGAATTATCTAATTGGGAGTTAAAAATATATTATATTTTTTTATAGTTATTTATATGGTATATTAAAATGTTTTTTCATTCAGATGTGATGTAAAAGTTAATTCTTCTAATTTATGAAATTCTCACTTAATTACCGTTACTAATTGAAAGATACTAAATAAGTGAACTGCAAATAAAAAGTGAAGACCACTTGATAATTGATTTATTTTTAGATACTCTAATAAGAATATTTAAGTGTAAATATTTTCATTCATTAATCTACATAATTTCAGTTCTTATTAAGAGTTTATTGTGAATTCTATTTAAAAGTACTTAAAAAATTAACGCATTTTTATTATAAACTTTACGATCAAACTGTAAATTGCTAATTTAATAATAGAGAAGCTAATTCATTTAGAGTCATAATAAATATCAAAAAAAAAATAAATTAAATACAAGTTCACAGTATATTTTTTATATTTGAATTTAAATTATATTTAAATTTTTTATAAAAAAGGTACGAGTATAATAAAATCAACAACTCAATTTATAAGCCAATTAGTCTCTTCCATTAAATACGAAAAATATATATCTCAAAAATTTTTATAGATATTTTGTAGATATTTAGATAGATATTTTGTCAGCGACGACATATTTTGTGGGACAAGAAAAAATAAAGGTAATGCATTAAATATCACACTTAATATTAAAAAATATATTTTTTATCATCAGATAATCGATCAGATAATCAGTGAAACTATAAACAATTCGCATGAGATGTGAACTAAAAGGCGCTCTGAAGAAGCCTAATGTCAATATAATCTATTAAAATGTTGTATATGAAGTTATATGATTTAAGATTGATAACTACTATAAGTAGAATAAGATTGCGCATATTTTATGGTACTACAGTAATAATTAAAATAAATCAAATTAAATAAAATATAATAAAACTGTGCCAACACAAAAATTTTGCAAATGAATTTATATAGAAAATATGGACGATATATGCCGATTAGTTGGAGTACTGAGAGAAACAATAACCAATATTACGTGTTTTGGTGTAGGGAATCCTACTATATTCTAGAAATTTAGCAGTATGGGCCTTTTTGATATGAGTAAGTACACAATATAGATCCTTGAGATTACAGTATCACTCATTAGACATACTACATAACATAAGCAGAAATGTCTATCGATATGCAACTAGACGAGTCTTTAGATGTCTGGTAATAAACTGAACTTAACATAGTAAATAATATATATAATAATACATAAATATATAATACATATAGTAATATATGAAAGAAATAATTCAAGAAGTTGTGATATTGGACAAGTTAAATCAACATCAGTTTGGGAGTACTAACGTTAAAACTTGAAATGCACTTTATTCAAGTAACACACCTTGATAAATTATAACATCCCCTACTCGATGTGGAGCTAAAGAACTAAAATGTTTTTCTAATGTGGGTCCCTGGTCATAGAGATATTTTCGGCAATAGCAGAGCAGACGAAAGTCAGAAAGGTTGCTTCAAGGCCTTAAAAGGAATAAAAAAGTAATCTGAGTTTGTCGTGAACGTCTTGCAAATCGTTTCTGGGTTCTTTCTGTACTAAAATTTTTAATAAAAAATGGGAAGACTCAACGATATCCAGGCATTTGTATGCAATCTGGCCACTTTTTACTTAAAGGAAATTCAATATTCTCATAAAAATATCAATCAGTCTCATAGTAT
Organism: Teleopsis dalmanni; assembly: GCF_002237135.1. Taxonomy (NCBI): domain Eukaryota; kingdom Metazoa; phylum Arthropoda; class Insecta; order Diptera; family Diopsidae; genus Teleopsis; species Teleopsis dalmanni. Next base: position 100,757,278 of record NC_051848.1, read on the forward strand.
CAGTCTCATAGTATGTTTACCTCCGAGTCACTGCAAACTAAGGAACCAGTCTAGAGATTGAATCTCCCTTTCAATCATACCTGTCGCAGTTGTGAAGAAGACAATAAATGTGCTCCTCGTCTATTATGTTTTTGTCTCCTTTCTTGAAGATATTGATCAATTATAAGACTTCCCACTAAATAGCATTCTGAACTTCGTCAAAGGTACTAGGTGGTTTTAAACCCTGAGTTTTCCTTTATATTCGGTAGCAGGATGGGTCAGTAGGCGTAAGTAGATCCCCTATATAACGCCGGTATAACCTAACCTAATCTAGGTGTATAAAGTATTCGGAACTCAAAATTAAAAAATGCGATTGCAAGAGTTTTTGACAAAAATTTTGAACCCAGCACTGTAATCACATAACATAGTCCCGTGCGATTTTTATCTATTCTCGAAGATGATATTATGTTTTCAAGAAAGATATGTAATATTTATAAAAGTGTGAAGCCGATCAATTGATTTTTGTTTCATTGATAATTTTATTTGATTTGTGTGACATTTTTGTATACTTTGTACATTAAGTCTTCGTCTAATTTGCTTGATCAAATTCGAGTTAGTGTCTAAAACACTTTTACTCAATAGTGTTTGTGATCATTTAGATGCTCCACTGTGATAAGGGCTCCATACAATGAAGCTTTTGGCATACTTCTCAGTACAATATTCTAATAAGTATGGAGTTTTCTAATAAAGTAGCAGTTAAGTAGTCTGATACTTAACTTTTTTTGTGTTAATGGTTAAAGAGCATTTAGAGATATATCACAAGCCAGCTTCTTGACCCTCTATATTCTTTAAGCAAGTGTGGTTTCTATTAAAAATTAAATTTTAGTATTAAACATTGTCTTCCTATTCTAATTTTACAGTATTGACTTTTATTTCATTTGTACATTAAGTGTGAACATTATAAAGCTTTATAAAGCAATATTATAAAATCTGAAAATAATTATTTTATCCGCAGTTACTAGGAGTTCTTGCTCTTGATAACCTAAATGCAAGACAACAAAGACTGACGCAAGTTTCCTTAATTGAGCTTTGACTTTTATAATGAGATAATCACTTTCATTATGACGTCTTTATGCTATCTTTGAAATTATGATGCTGTTATTATTGTCTTCACTAACTTAAAGTTAAGTGGACCTATAATCTATAGTGCCGGGGTGAGATACTCAAAAAAAGCAATAAAATTTTTTTTTGTTTTTATAATTAATTAAGTAAATTGTTAAGTAAATATTTATATTATTCTCAGAATTTTTTTTTGAAAACAATTTTGTTTTTAAGTTAACAAATTACTTAAAAAGAATTACTTATAATTTATATTATTAATTTATGGATTTAACGAAAAATATATAATATGTTAAGTATTTATTGCATGGACTTTATGAAATATGTATTGGTATATTAATTGACATGGTTTTTATATTTTTTGATTAATTTAATATTAATTGATTAATATTATTTTAACAGGTTTTTTCATATAGAGTTTTGCTAAAACCGAATTTAAAAATTGCAAAAGGGTCTATTTTTTAGAACATTAAAAATTGAAGGAATGCGTCTTGACTACATCAAAAGAAAGAACATCGATAGTAATATTAATGTTTTGAACAGATTAATAAGAAAATTCTTGGCTGTGAAGTTCAGATAAGTCCGAAAATATAAGAAAACTAAGCGCTGAAATTACTCTAATTACCTTCTACAGTCTGGTGTGTCTAAGACCATATATATTTCCCTCACACTAGAAGACGAAAATGCCTTTAATTGAGAAATTCCTAATATCAGAGGGAAAAATAATTTCTCACCTTATAGTAATCCTTCTAATTGGAAGTGAAACTGAGTAGTCATAAAAAAGGCGACTAGATGTCTCATTTCTTATCTATTAGATACCTCACTCTTTCACTTCAGGCAAGCACCATTTTGTTAAAATGGCGGCATAAATTTTAGTTTGTTGTGAGGTAACTCTACGAAAGCCTAAAGTTGATCATACAACTAAACTTAAATTTCTGATCAATGCTATGCGTAAGATTATTTTATAAAAAAGTGACTTAAATTTTTTGACTCATGTTATTATATATGTTCCATCTATGTATAGTATTGATTATTAATTATTTTTTGTAAATCTTTTTGTATTAATTATTAATATGATTTATATTTCTAAGATACCGCGATTTGCTTAAATTAATAATATAACTGCAAGAAACTTCTCGCCAATATGCGTTCGATTCCTGCAATATAGGTACTACGCTATACTTGGGCCAAATCATTACCTAAGTGAATATAAATATGAATCAAAATCCAAGCAAACCGAAAGATTATCTTTAGTCGAATAGTCGTGATAACCAATTGTCAACATTTTAAAAACTGTTTGAAATAATACTGTCAGTAAAAATGTGAACAAGATTGGGCGAGCTCGTTAGCAAGTTTGGATCCAAGCGAACTCATAGAACTCTTGACTGATGTTACAAAATAATTAACAAAATTGTAATCATCTTTGACAGCAAAAGTTATTGTACAATACCATTTCTTGATATAGCACAGCCGCTTCATCGATTTTGGTGGGACGACAGTTTTATATAAGATAAGGGTCTCGGTTTTTACTCTATAGTATTTACTAATGTGAGCAAATTT
>NC_051848.1:100760035-100770075 GCF_002237135.1 Teleopsis dalmanni
AACAGTTAACAAAAATTTATTGACATTACCAAAAAATTTGACTGGAAAAACAAAACCCGACGTCAATCCTAAACCGGAACATAAGTCGGTTCAAATACTTAAAGTAGATCATTTACCAAATTTGTGGTAAATTATTTAAATTTATTTTTAGTTTTACTTTTTAAATTTATTTTAGTTATACGAATATTAATGTACATATTATAAATTAGACTAAGAAATATATATTGTAATCAAAATGAAATTTTTATGCCATAATAATAATATTTATAATAATTTAAAAGATTTCTTTTATTTAAATCAATCCTTCAAGGCAACATTTTAATTTAGTCAGCAAAAAACTAAAAAACTTTAAATGAATCTTTTCAATCTTTTTAATCTTAAATTCCACATAGTTATCTGCATTCTGAAATCTTCAAAGTAGGAAAAATCTATAATTTTATTAGCTTTCGACTTTTCAGTATTTCAGTATTCCAAAATAATAACATTTTTTCACCCACTATATAAAATCTTTTTGTCAAGGTAATCTAAAAGAATTTACATAATTAAAACAATATAAGTTAAATTCAATTAATTATAAATTTTAATTATAGGTAAAATTTATTTAAAGTATTACTTATAAAAATAATTATAAGTAATACTGTATAGAGAATTATTTTTGAAAAATGTTGATAAACTTTCGAATGCAATTTGTTTTGAATGCAATTTATATAGGGATAGGGGTATATTGATCCTAACAATATGAAATAGTATATGTGTAAATTTTTAAAACCTATTCAGTCAGTTGATGATTGTGTCCGATCATAGTAAATATTGTATTCATGCTAAGTAAATAAATGAATAAATCCACGAGGCCTTCTATTAATTTAAGTTTACTATGTATAATAGCTGCTATCACAGGTAGGGTTTTTATTGGACATATTGGAAATGTTAAGAATATTAAGGCAAAACACTTAGAATATTTCTATTAAATTGGAATTAACATATGTATATCTGAGAGTAAAAATATTTATACTCTAAATTTTTATACATCATAAAAATTAACAGTAATGTTACAAATATAAAAAAATAAAAAATAAATTATTATGGGAAAATTCTATAGGTTATTAAAAATATGTTTACGAAAAACAGGTAAATTCTATAAGAATAGTATGAAAATGGGTTTATTTTAAAGTTTTGCAATCAAATCAAATGTACCTATTGTGGGCTTTCCGCACCACAGGATCAGGTAAGAATATTATTCGAATACCATATAAATTTAGAATCGACCGTAATTTTATGGCAATGCAAATCCAGTGACTCTTATATAAAAAGGCTGAACCGTAATTTTTTTAGCATTCGCTTTCTGAACTTTGTCCAGTAGACATACGAGTTATTATTATTACAAAGATACAAATAAAAAACGAAGATGGAAATTTACAATAATTGTCAGATGCAATGGGATTTGTTTTTCGAACCAACATCGGATTGTACATGGCAAGAGGAGTTTGACAAAGCATTTGAAAATGCTGTAAAAATAGCTACGACAGCACTTGAAACGATAAGAGCTGACCACATTGATCCAGAATGTTGCACCAAAATTGAAGACAATAAAATTGAGGAGACGACATATACACCCAAGCAGGCGATTAAGAACGTGGAACGACCAACTACCAAAAAAAGGAAAAGAATAGCACACAACGCAGATAATCAGAAAGGTGTTTTGGTCAATGGTAGAATATCAGCGATACCGGTAAGAATATTGAAGGAACATGGCTTACTATTACAATCGAATGAGGAGAAACTGTTTAATACTAAGATGCCGAATACAGTGATTGAAAGGTCGAAGCAACATGATCGATTAAGGACCACAAAATATAAGGATGACAAAAAATATGTACAGAAGACAACATTACCTTCAATGCCGAACTTGAGCAATATTATATGTAGTGCTGACGAACAAATATCATCCGAACCAGTTTGTAAAAAGGCAAAAACAGATAGAAAGAGGTCGGAGCAGCCTGGTGGTTTGAATACAATTCAATTTTTAGATGACACAAAACTTGTGAAAATGCCAACACTACCTCCAATGCCTAATTTGACCGAAACAATATCATCTAAACAGGAATACCAAATGACGAAAACAGTAACAATTACATCGGAACGACCTGATTGTTTAAAGACTGCCCAATATATAGATGATATGAAAAAAGCGGAAAAATCATCACTACCATCAATGCCTTACTTGAACGATGTTACTTTTCACATTAGCGAAACAAAATTGTCTGAACCGAAATGCGAAGAGTCAAAAATAGTAACAAAAATTTTGCAGAAACCTGATCACTTGACGACCACACAGTATAAGGATGAGACGAAATATATGGAGAAGAGAACTTTATCTGCGATGCTGGATAAAAGTGGTGTGGATGGAAGAAAATTATTTAATAGTAAAATTCCTGTTATAAGTAGAAACATCACATCACAGAAGGAAGATCAACATAAAAACAAAGCAGAAGAGATGAAAAAAGAAACTAAGTCATCAAATGTGCGGAATCTGAACGGTGCGAAGCAGAAAAAATCTTTAGGTCCAGAACGGAGTAGCAAAGTAAGAAAAGAAAATCGATGTGTGCGACAAGTGCCATATAAAAAATCGAAGGGTACTCAAAATGGTAAAGGAAACACGATCGAATTAAATGTTATACAAAGAAGTTCTTTAAAGCAAAAAATATTCGCAAGTTTTGAAGATATTGTTCCTGTTGCAAAATATATAAAACCACCAGAGGCCAGGCTGTCAACAGTTAACAAAAATTTATTGACATTACCAAAAAATTTAATTGGAAAAACAAAACCCGACGTCCCGAATCCTAAACCGGAACATAAGTCGATTGAAATACTTAAAGTAGATCATTTACCAAATTTGTGGTAAATTATTTAAATTTATTTTTAGTTTTAGTTTTTAAATTTATTTTAGTTATACGAATATTAATGTACATATTATAAATTAGACTAAGAAATATATATTGTAATCAAAATGAAATTTTTATGACATAATAATAATAATATTTATAAAAATTGAAAAGATTTCTTTCATTTAAATCAATCCTTTAAGGCAATATTTTAATTTAGTCAGCAAAAAACTAAAAAACTTTAATTTATTTCAGTATAAATTTATAAATGATCAGTTTTCAATATTTTTAATCTTAAATTCCACATAGTTATCTGCATTCTGAAATCTTCAGAGTAGGAAAAATCTATAATTTTATTAGCTTTCGACTTTCCAGTATCCCAAAACAATAACATTTTTTCACCCACTATATAAAATCTTTTTGTTAAGGAAATCTAAAAAAACAACATAATTAAAACAATAAAGTTAAATTTTAAATTATAAAATTTACTGAAAGTAAAATTTAAAAAAATTTGAAGTAATACTGTATAGAGAATTATTTTTGAAAAATGTTGATAAACTTTCGAATGCAATTTGTTTTGAATGCAATTTATATAGGGATAGGGGTATATTAATCCTAACAATATGAAATAGTTTATGTATTTTTTTTTAATTTTTAAAACCTATTCAGTCAGTTGATGATTGTGTCCGATCATAGTAATTATTATTCATGCTAAATAAATAAATGAATAAATCCATGAGGCCTTCTATTTTATGGCTTACTATTTATAATAGCTGCTATCCCAGGTAGGGTTTTTATTGGACATATTGGAAATGATAAGAATATCAAGGCAAAACACTTAGAATATTTCTATTAAATTGGAATTAACATATGAATATCTGAGAGTAAAAATATTTATACTCTAAATTTTTATACATCATAAAAATTAACAGTAAACACATAACAAACATAAAAAAGTAAAAAATAAATTATTATGAGAAAATTCTATTGGTTATTAAAAATATGTTTACGAAAAACAGGTCAATTCTATAAGAATAGTATGAAAATAGGTTTATTTTGAAGTTTTGCAATCAAATCAAATGTACCTATTGTGGGCTTTCCGCACCACAGGATCAGGTAAGAATATTATTCGAATACCATATAAATTTAGAATCGACCGTAATTTTATGGCAATGCAAATCCAGTGACTCTTATATAAAAAGGCTGAACCGTAATTTTTTTAGCATTCGCTTTCTGAACTTTGTCCAGTAGACATACGAGTTATTATTATTACAAAGATATAAAAAAACATAAATAAAAAACTAAGATGGAAATTTACAATAATTGTCAGATGCAATGGGATTTGTTTTTCGAACCAACATCGGATTGTACATGGCAAGAGGAATTTGACAAAGCATTTGAAAATGCTGTAAAAATAGCTACGACAGCACTTGAAACGATAAGAGCTGACCACATTGATCCAGAATGTTGCACCAAAATTGAAGACAATAAAATTGAGGAGACGACATATACACCCAAGCAGGCGATTAAGAACGTGGAACGACCAACTACCAAAAAAAGGAAAAGAATAGCACACAACGCAGATAATCAGAAAGGTGTTTTGGTCAATGGTAGAATATCAGCGATACCGGTAAGAATATTGAAGGAACATGGCTTACTATTACAATCGAATGAGGAGAAACTGTTTAATACTAAGAAGCCGAATACAGTGATTGAAAGGTCGAAGCAACATGATCGATTAAGGACCACAAAATATAAGGATGACAAAAAATATATACAGAAGACAACATTACCTTCAATGCCGAACTTGAGCAATATTATATGTAGTGCTGACGAACAAATATCATCCGAACCAGTTTGTAAAAAGGCAAAAACAGATAGAAAGAGGTCGGAGCAGCCTGGTGGTTTGAATACAATTCAATTTTTAGATGACACAAAACTTGTGAAAATGCCAACACTACCTCCAATGCCTAATTTGACCGAAACAATATCATCTAAACAGGATTGCCAAATGACGAAAACAGTAACAATTACATCGGAACGACCTGATTGTTTAAAGACTGCCCAATATATAGATGATATGAAAAAAGCGGAAAAATCATCACTACCATCAATGCCTTACTTGAACGATGTTACTTCTCACATTAGCGAAACAAAATTGTCTGAACCGAAATGCGAAGAGTCAAAAATAGTAACAAAAATTTTGCAGAAACCTGATCACTTGACGACCACACAGTATAAGGATGAGACGAAATATATGGAGAAGAGAACTTTATCTGCGATGCTGGATAAAAGTGGTGTGGATGGAAGAAAATTATTTAATAGTAAAATTCCTGTTATAAGTAGAAACATCACATCACAGAAGGAAGATCAACATAAAAACAAAGCAGAAGAGATGAAAAAAGAAACTAAGTCATCAAATGTGCGGAATCTGAACGGTGCGAAGCAGAAAAAATCTTTGGGTCCAGAACGGAGTAGCAAAGTAAGAAAAGAAAATCGATGTGTGCGACAAGTGCCATATAAAAAATCGAAGGGTACTCAAAATGGTAAAGGAAACACGATCGAATTAAATGTTATACAAAGAAGTTCTTTAAAGCAAAAAATATTCGCAAGTTTTGAAGATATTGTTCCTGTTGCAAAATATATAAAACCACCAGAGGCCAGGCTGTCAACAGTTAACAAAAATTTATTGACATTACCAAAAAATTTAATTGGAAAAACAAAACCCGACGTCAATCCTAAACCGGAACATAAGTCGGTTGAAATACTTAAAGTAGATCATTTACCAAATTTGTGGTAAATTATTTAAATTTATTTTTAGTTTTAGTTTTTAAATTTATTTTAGTTATACGAATATTAATGTACATATTATAAATTAGACTAAGAAATATATATTGTAATCAAAATGAAATTTTTATGCAATAATAATAATATTTATAAAAATTGAAAAGATTTCTTTCATTTAAATCAATCATTCAAGGCAACATTTTAATTTAGTCAGCAAAAAACTAAAAAACTTTAAATGAATAAAGTATAAATGATAAATGATCTTTTCAATATTTTTAATCTTAAATTCCACATAGTTATCTGCATTCTGAAATCTTCAGAGTAGGAAAAATCTATAATTTTATTAGCTTTCGACTTTCCAGTATCCCAAAACAATAACATTTTTTCACCCACTATATAAAATCTTTTTGTTAAGGAAATCTAATTAAAACAATATAAGTTAAATTTAAAAAATTATAAATTTTAACTGTAAGTAAAATTTATTTAAAGTATTACTTATAAAAATAATTTTAAGTAATACTGTATAGAGAATTATTTTTGAAAAATGTTGATAAACTTTCGAATGCAATTTGTTTTGAATGCAATTTATATAGGGATAGGGGTATATTGATCCTAACAATATGAAATAGTTTATGTATTTTTTTTTAATTTTTAAAACCTATTCAGTCAGTTGATGATTGTGTCCGATCATAGTAATTATTATTCATGCTAAATAAATAAATGAATAAATCCATGAGGCCTTCTATTTTATGGCTTACTATTTATAATAGCTGCTATCCCAGGTAGGGTTTTTATTGGACATATTGGAAATGATAAGAATATCAAGGCAAAACACTTAGAATATTTCTATTAAATTGGAATTAACATATGAATATCTGAGAGTAAAAATATTTATACTCTAAATTTTTATACATCATAAAAATTAACAGTAACATAACAAACATAAAAAATAAAAAATAAATTATTATGAGAAAATTCTATAGGTTATTAAAAATATGTTTACGAAAAACAGGTAAATTCTATAAGAATAGTGTGAAAATGGGTTTATTTTGAAGTTTTGCAATCAAATCAAATGTACCTATTGTGGGCTTTCCGCACCACAGGATCAGGTAAGAATATTATTCGAATACCATATAAATTTAGAATCGACCGTAATTTTATGGCAATGCAAATCCAGTGACTCTTATATAAAAAGGCTGAACCGTAATTTTTTTAGCATTCGCTTTCTGAACTTTGTCCAGTAGACATACGAGTTATTATTATTACAAAGATATAAAAAAACATAAATAAAAAACTAAGATGGAAATTTACAATAATTGTCAGATGCAATGGGATTTGTTTTTCGAACCAACATCGGATTGTACATGGCAAGAGGAGTTTGACAAAGCATTTGAAAATGCTGTAAAAATAGCTACGACAGCACTTGAAACGATAAGAGCTGACCACATTGATCCAGAATGTTGCACCAAAATTGAAGACAATAAAATTGAGGAGACGACATATACACCCAAGCAGGCGATTAAGAACGTGGAACGACCAACTACCAAAAAAAGGAAAAGAATAGCACACAACGCAGATAATCAGAAAGGTGTTTTGGTCAATGGTAGAATATCAGCGATACCGGTAAGAATATTGAAGGAACATGGCTTACTATTACAATCGAATGAGGAGAAACTGTTTAATACTAAGAAGCCGAATACAGTGATTGAAAGGTCGAAGCAACATGATCGATTAAGGACCACAAAATATAAGGATGACAAAAAATATGTACAGAAGACAACATTACCTTCAATGCCGAACTTGAGCAATATTATATGTAGTGCTGACGAACAAATATCATCCGAACCAGTTTGTAAAAAGGCAAAAACAGATAGAAAGAGGTCGGAGCAGCCTGGTGGTTTGAATACAATTCAATTTTTAGATGACACAAAACTTGTGAAAATGCCAACACTACCTCCAATGCCTAATTTGACCGAAACAATATCATCTAAACAGGATTGCCAAATGACGAAAACAGTAACAATTACATCGGAACGACCTGATTGTTTAAAGACTGCCCAATATATAGATGATATGAAAAAAGCGGAAAAATCATCACTACCATCAATGCCTTACTTGAACGATGTTACTTTTCACATTAGCGAAACAAAATTGTCTGAACCGAAATGCGAAGAGTCAAAAATAGTAACAAAAATTTTGCAGAAACCTGATCACTTGACGACCACACAGTATAAGGATGAGACGAAATATATGGAGAAGAGAACTTTATCTGCGATGCTGGATAAAAGTGGTGTGGATGGAAGAAAATTATTTAATAGTAAAATTCCTGTTATAAGTAGAAACATCACATCACAGAAGGAAGATCAACATAAAAACAAAGCAGAAGAGATGAAAAAAGAAACTAAGTCATCAAATGTGCGGAATCTGAACGGTGCGAAGCAGAAAAAATCTTTGGGTCCAGAACGGAGTAGCAAAGTTAGAAAAGAAAATCGATGTGTGCGACAAGTGCCATATAAAAAATCGAAGGGTACTCAAAATGGTAAAGGAAACACGATCGAATTAAATGTTATACAAAGAAGTTCTTTAAAGCAAAAAATATTCGCAAGTTTTGAAGATATTGTTCCTGTTGCAAAATATATAAAACCACCAGAGGCCAGGCTGTCAATCATTACAAAATTTATTGACATTACCAAAAATTAATTGTAAAATACAAACCCACGTCAATCCTAACCGGAAATAAGTCGTTGTATACTTAAAGTTAGTCATTTACAAGAGTTGTGGGATTATTAAATTTATTTAGTTTTGTTTTTAAATGATTTGTTATACATAGTTAATGTACATATTATAAATTAGACTAAGAAATATATATTGTAATCAAAATGAAATTTTTATGACATAATAATAATAATATTTATAAAAATTGAAAAGATTTCTTTCATTTAAATCAATCCTTCAAGGCAACATTTTAATTTAGTCAGCAAAAAACTAAAAAACTTTAATTTACTTCCGTATAAATTTATAAATGATCAGATTTATCTTTTCAATCTTTTTAATCTTAAATTCCACATATAGCTATCTGCATTCTGAAATCTTCAAAGTAGGAAAAATCTATAATTTTATTAGCTTTCGACTTTTCAGTATTTCAGTATTCCAAAATAATAACATTTTTTCACCCACTATATAAAAACTTTTTGTCAAGGTAATCTAAAAGAATATACATAATTAAAACAATATAAATTAAATTTAATTTATTAAATTTAAATAATTTTAATTATAAGTAAAATTTATTTAAATAATAAAATAATTTTTAAGTAATACTGTATAGAGAATTATTTTTGAAATAATGTTATAACACTTCGAATGCAATTTTTGAATCTGCAATATTATATCAGGGATAGGGTATATTTCCTAACAATAAATAGTTTAATGTTTTTTTCTTAAATTTAAAACCTATTCGTCAAGTATGATTGTGTCGATATAATTATTATTCATGCTGAATAAATAAATTGATAATCCATGAGCCTTCTATTTATGGCTTACTAGTTTTAATGTGCTTATCACAGGTAGGGTTTTTATTGGACATATTGGAAATGTTAAGAATATCAAGGCAAAACACTTAGAATATTTCTATTAAATTGGAATTAACATATGTATATCTGAGAGTAAAAATATTTATACTCTAAATTTTTATACATCATAAAAATTAACAGTAATGTTACAAACATAAAAAAATAAAAAATAAATTATTATGGAAAAATTCTATAGGTTATTAAAAATATGTTTACGAAAAACAGGTAAATTCTATAAGAATAGTGTGAAAATGGGTTTATTTTGAAGTTTTGCAATCAAGTCAAATGTATGTTACCTATTGTGGGCTTTCCGCACCACAGGATCAGGTAAGAATATTATTCGAATACCATATAAATTTAGAATCGACCGTAATTTTATGGCAATGCAAATCCAGTGACTCTTATATAAAAAGGCTGAACCGTAATTTTTTTAGCATTCGCTTTCTGAACTTTGTCCAGTAGACATACGAGTTATTATTATTACAAAGATACAAATAAAAAACGAAGATGGAACTTTACAATAATTGTCAGATGCAATGGGATTTGTTTTTCGAACCAACATCGGATTGTACATGGCAAGAGGAGTTTGACAAAGCATTTGAAAATGCTGTAAAAATAGCTGCGACAGCACTTGAAACGATAAGAGCTGACCACATTGAACCAGAATGTTGCACCAAAATTGAAGACAATAAAATTGAGGAGACGACATATACACCGAAGCAGGCGATTGAGGACGTGGAACGACCAACTACCAAAAAAAGGAAAAGAATAGCACACAACGCAGATAATCAGAAAGGTGTTT
>NC_051848.1:100770175-100776613 GCF_002237135.1 Teleopsis dalmanni
GAAGTTATAAAGGACACTATTATATTTAATTATCTGACAAGAAATATGTATTTGTTTATTCCACTTACAAAATAAAATACTGAAAGGAGGAATGAAGAGCGTAAAAATGGTAGGCGAAAAAAAGCAATTTTGTCTATGGTGAGTCCTAAACACTCCTCATATGTAATTAGGGGAATCTATAGCAATTATGCTGTGAAATTAACTAATTTCAGTGATCCTAAGAAATGTCCAAAACTTACATACTGTCATGAGTAACCAATAATAAACAGATAGTACACATTACATGTACAAATCAAGAAATTAAAGGTATTCTGATAAAATTACTGTAAAATAATTTGGAATAGTCTATCAATTCTTTTTTGTTGCTTCACAAAATTTGCAGAATTTCCCGATTCCGGTCTCGAATTACTACTGAGTTTTTAATTAGCTTATTTTTAGCATATCTGGATTGGTATACATACTTTCTATTGATTAAGTAAGATTTGCATAATTTGAAATGAATGATACATATCTTTTAAAATTAATACTCGTATTTATATGAGTTTGATTTTTATCATCATATAGATTTGAGTTCTTCAAACACCAATCAAATGACTATTTTTAGAGAAATCTTAATCTATGGTACTTTGTCATACGAGTAACGCTATTACATACTAAATATTTAATATGGACCGAAATTATAAGATTTGACATATTAGGACATTTAATAGGTTCAAATATTCAAGTAGCATAGATACACAAATGTAGTATTATAGCTGCAATTGATAACAGATTATAGATGAGAACCTGTTATGTATATATAAAAGACAGTGCAAAGTTCAGTGCAAATTTAAAAAAAAATATCTGTAGATCGATGAGTATAAAAATTATAATGATCGATAAATATACAAATGTTTTTATTAAGTTAAGTTCTTTACTCATATTTAATTGATTTACTTTTTATACTCGTAAACAATCATATACATAATATACATATTGAATTTTAATTAAATATATGTATGAATGAATATACATTTCTCATGGTATAAATTTGCACCTTTTTTGGACTTTGATATTGAACTTACTTAACACAGTTTGTTTTCTTCATACAGTATGAGATGTTCACAGAGGTACTTCTTATGAAGGTACCACTGATGCACTGCCATACATCATACCCAGCACATGTTTTGAGCTCTCATTCGCTTTCCTACAAAATCTATAAGTCTTATTATCGTAAGGTGATCATTTATCCTACAGTGCCCTGTTAAAATTCCTATAACGATTCTTAAATTATTTTTACTCAGTTGCAAAAGGTTAAAACTCCTTATAAGAGAGTTAGATTATGGTAATGCTGGTACATTATTTCAGTATAGCTTTCTTTGTTCCTCCCCCCCCCCAATTTTTTTTGTTTCTAATGGGGGAATATATATATATTATTTGGAACTGTATTATTGGAAAATATTTCTGTTTAGTTTGTTGGTAACATATTAACACTTAACTTAACAAAGTAAAGTTCACTTTGTAGAGAAGCTAAATTTAAACAGATTATCATTTATTCTGATTTGATAAATGAAGTTCTTTTTAAAAAAGTGATACCAGTTATTTAAAATATATTGTTCAAACTTCATTATGGTTTTAATTGAACGCATAATATAATTTTAAAATTTTTTTCAGTCTTATAGTTTTTCATTGTATAGGAATAAATGCAGCGATTTCTAGATTCTTTAATATACTTTCAAATAGTAAATTTCATTCACCGATATCTTTTATTTAATTAACATTTCAACTTTATTATCTACCCAATTCTGATGTTTGCATTTTTCAATGAAATCACAATTTTTCCTCCTCTTGAGTTTTAGAAGGATTGAAACTTTCTTGTTAGTAGCTCGGTTTTGTGTCACTTCAATAAATAAACATCGGTTTCTATTCATCCCAATATCTGAAATTTTGACACAAGATCAGTAAATAATCCAACTTATCGACGCATATAAATGACTATAAATAGTTTCATTATAAATTCCTAGTTGCAAAAAGCCCTGTTTACATTGAAATGCATCTTCTATTAAAGACTGAAATATCACTCCGTCTATAATATTTATTATAACTAACTATCTAACTATTATATTTATTATAACTATATATTTTGAAAACATTAAATTGAATTGAATGTTTGAATGATTTTGCCATGAAACGAAAAGAACATTTAAAAACGTAAATTTAAAAAACACTTCCTTTAATTTTGATTTTAGATTTATTTTATATATTTTGAAAGTTTCACTTAATATGGTACATTTTTATTTATTCTTTCATTCTGATTTGATTTTAGAAGTAGGTTTGGAAAGATTATTGTTCACATCAAATGTTTAGCCTCTTTAACGGCCGTATCTTTTGTAACCACCACCATATCCACCACCATATCCATAACCACCATGCCCACGTCCATAACCATATCCCCCAGCTTCACGTGTATCTCTAACTGTATCATCGGAGTCCTTTATAACTTCAGCAACTGGCACTGCCGCTCCATCAACTGTGCCGCCAGCATTTGTGTCGACAGTTTGGCCACCATCTGGAGTTGCACGCTCAGCTCCGTTACCAGGATATGCGAACACCAGAGCCATGGTGCAGATCACCATCAATATCATAGTGATTAGTTTCATTTTGTATAGATCTTCAAAAGTATAATATTTTTAAAATGAACTTAATTGTTCTGCTCGGTTTAAAATTCAGTTTCGGAATGACATGAAATGAATACAAGAACTGTTTTTATACCCTTTTGAGGTGAGTATAAAGTGAAGAACACTCTGCATAATACTGAACAGGATTCTCTACTTGTTGATGAGAAGTCGATGAGGGTTGTTTCTTCTTACATTTTACGCACAGTGTATTTCTTTAAGTCGAACTTTCCTGGTTGTTCTAAATTGTAAGTGTGTTGCATTTACAATATAATTCGGCGAAACGAGATACATTTATGAGCATGTGGTCGTGAGAGACAATATTTCGTCATCCTGCAGACGCTATGATTTAACGAAACAATAATCTGCTTTGATTTGATAAGTTACAATCAAGTATTTAAAGTTTTTCCAATATTACTGAAAGTGTTTCCCTGAATAGTTTTTATGACAATATAGAAAATAAAGCATTTGTTTACTTATATATTATATATACTTGTATATTACTACTATATTAGTCAATTCTTCTCATCTCTTGAAAAAAACCTTTCACGATATCATATAAAAACTCCAATAATAATATATTGGATCTGGATTTTCTATTTCACTCACTCACATATCACACTTTCAATTTCAAGGAATCAAACAGATGGCTTGACAGATTTTTAAATTTTCTTAAGAGGTGTTTACTTCTGAAAATGGTATTAAAACTTTATAAAATTGCTTAAAACATTCTCCAGAAGAGAAATCAAATTCTGTTAAAGTTTTAAAGTCATTAAGAAAATAATAATTTTCGAGTGGTAAGTCAATAATCGAATATATGCGTAAAACATACATTTAAGCAAGCACTTCTATTATTGTCTTCTTTCCCTTACTTTTTAGAAATAAACTTCATAATGTATAAATAACCGCCCAAAAAATTTCTTTTCAGATTTCTATAGATCTACCTAATCTAGTACGACCTGATGAATGCAAACAAAACATTTTTCTCGAAGCTCTTCAAATAATGAAACAAATATTCAATTTTAATGTAAATTATATGTAATTATATGTTTATTAATAAAATTTTAATTATTAATCAGGTATTTTCATAATTGTAAACGTAATCATTGATCATTTTCTATAATCAAATTCCTTCCAATATTTTGTTTTTCACATTCTTTTTAAAAGATGTTTCAAATACAGCGTAAGTCAATATTTTTAACCTTTGTACTGTTTCTTATGTCCATAACCACCACCGTAACCACCATAACCACTCTTCCATTGTTTGTGATGACCACCACCATACCGTCCTGGGTTAGCATCACGCGCTTCTCTAATTACATCTTCTGATTCCACGCCAGCATCAATAACTGGGACAGCAACTCCAGCAATAGCACCACTAGCACCACTAGCATTTGAGTCGACAACATCACCACCGCTCACTTGTTTGACTTCATCTATAGGATATGCGAACACCAGAGCCATGGTGCAGATTAACATTAATATCGCAGAGATTAGTTTCATTTTGTACAGATCTTCAAAACTATAATATATATTTTCAATTATGAACTTTAATGTTCTACTCAGTATGAGATTCTGTTTCAGAATGATATGAAATGAATACAGGAACTGTTTTTATACCCTTTAGAGGTCGATATAAAATGAAGAACTGTGTATAATATAGGGCAGGATTTTTTACCTGATGGTGATAAGTCGATGAAGGTTATACCTTCTTAAATTTTTTATTAATGCTTGAAGGACACTGTTCTTTTCTTGCTCTGTTTAATTAAAATTCTACGAAAGACTCGTTATGGTTTGGACTACGTGACTTTGGACTACGCCAAAAATTAGCAAACATCACTCCAGCTCTTCAGTTATCAAAATTAGTTCACTACCTTACTTAAATATTATTAATATCATTAGTAGAATTTCCATATAATCATATATCGTTAATTTATTTTTTAAACCTTAGTCCTAAGAATATATATAATCAGAGACTAAGAAGTTAAGTTGTAGTAAATGTTATTCATGATTTTCAAAAATTGTTTAGATATATGTATGCTTTAACGAAACTGCGCTATAATCTTTCTGAGGTAATCAGAAGTAATCTATATACTATTTCTTCTATATAAAGAAAACCATTTCTTCAATCATATTAAATTTTATTAAAAATTAATCGAGTAAAAATAACAAATCTTAAGTATCCAATTATAGTATGAACTACATAGAGTATAAAGGTAAAGTTAAAGGTAAAGGTAAAGGCGTGAAAAAATTCAGACGTGATCGATAATATCGCATAATGATGATAGTGATGATAATGATGAATAAAATAAAATAAAATTGTATAATTGTATAATTGTGTGTTTTTATGAAGTTGTGTACTCTGAAGTTATAAAGGACACTATTATATTTAATTATCTGACAAGAAATATGTATTTGTTTATTCCACTTACAAAATAAAATACTGAAAGGAGGAATGAAGAGCGTAAAAATGGTAGGCGAAAAAAAGCAATTTTGTCTATGGTGAGTCCTAAACACTCCTCATATGTAATTAGGGGAATCTATAGCAATTATGCTGTGAAATTAACTAATTTCAGTGATCCTAAGAAATGTCCAAAACTTACATACTGTCATGAGTAACCAATAATAAACAGATAGTACACATTACATGTACAAATCAAGAAATTAAAGGTATTCTGATAAAATTACTGTAAAATAATTTGGAATAGTCTATCAATTCTTTTTTGTTGCTTCACAAAATTTGCAGAATTTCCCGATTCCGGTCTCGAATTACTTCTGAGTTTTTAATTAGCTTATTTTTAGCATATCTGGATTGGTATACATACTTTCTATTGATTAAGTAAGATTTGCATAATTTGAAATGAATGATACATATCTTTTAAAATTAATACTCGTATTTATATGAGTTTGATTTTTATCATCATATAGATTTGAGTTCTTCAAACACCAATCAAATGACTATTTTTAGAGAAATCTTAATCTATGGTACTTTGTCATACGAGTAACGCTATTACATACTAAATATTTAATATGGACCGAAATTATAAGATATGACATATTAGGACATTTAATAGGTTCAAATATTTAAGTAGCATAGATACACAAATGTAGTATTATAGCTGCAATTGATAACAGATTATAGATGAGAACCTGTTATGTATATATAAAAGACAGTGCAAAGTTCAGTGCAAATTTAAAAAAAAATATCTGTAGATCGATGAGTATAAAAATTATAATGATCGATAAATATACAAATGTTTTTATTAAGTTAAGTTCTTTACTCATATTTAATTGATTTACTTTTTATACTCGTAAACAATCATATACATAATATACATATTGAATTTTAATTAAATATATGTATGAATGAATATACATTTCTCATGGTATAAATTTGCACCTTTTTTGGACTTTGATATTGAACTTACTTAACACAGTTTGTTTTCTTCATACAGTATGAGATGTTCACAGAGGTACTTCTTATGAAGGTACCACTGATGCACTGCCATACATCATACCCAGCACATGTTTTGAGCTCTCATTCGCTTTCCTACAAAATCTATAAGTCTTATTATCGTAAGGTGATCATTTATCCTACAGTGCCCTGTTAAAATTCCTATAACGATTCTTAAATTATTTTTACTCAGTTGCAAAAGGTTAAAACTCCTTATAAGAGAGTTAGATTATGGTAATGCTGGTACATTATTTCAGTATAGCTTTCTTTGTTCCTCCCCCCCCCCAATTTTTTTTGTTTCTAATGGGGGAATATATATATATTATTTGG
>NC_051848.1:100776713-100795970 GCF_002237135.1 Teleopsis dalmanni
ACAAACATGACAGCTAAAATTACAAACAAAGCTCTCCGGTGAATCAAGTATTAGTTTCAGTTATAGCGACATCTTCAGCTACAAATATTATTCGCAACATTAATTTTCAATGTGTTTAAACTTTGTTTTTGATTAGGCAGTTAGTGGTATTGAAATCTAGTATTGGTGTCATATAGTCTGTAGCAGAGTCCAGACACGCCATGACTGAGCCATAACCCCTGCTTCTAATCTCCTTCAAAATTGTACGGTGTCTTTAGTTAGCTGGTTTCTACATCTTAGACTTCCGAAGCCTAAGAGCACTTTTGGCAGCACAGCCTTGAATAAACACCCACAGTGGTAGGAGATGTAGTATTACATTTAGACCTTTTTTAGGCATACTATTGATTGCTCCGGTTATACCTAAGCAAGCCAATCTTTGTGTTTTTCCGATGCGGGTTAGATTGCATTTTTTGTCCAACGCCTTCCACCAGTCAAGAGACCCATAGGTAATGATAGGCCTGATGATCGTCGTGTACATTCGGTATACTACGTACGGTGACAATCCCCATCGCTTCTCAAAGGTCTTTTTGCAGATATAGTATGCAGCTAGTCCTTTCCTAGTTCTCTCCTCAATATTCCTCCTCCAATTTAGTTTGGAATCAAGGACAACGCCAAGATATTTGGCTTCCAAAGAAAGATTCAGTATAATTCCATCCACTCTGGGTAAGGTGAAAGTAGGTATTTTTGTTTTCCGTGTGAACAGGACAAGTTCTGTCTTAGTAGGATTAACCCCTAAGCCATTATTTTTAGCCCACCTGGAGATTTCACCAAGTGCCGATTCCATGAGCTCACTTATCGTTGACAAGTATTCGCCTGAGATTAAGATGGCGAAGAAGAAGATTAAGATTTCGTCGACTACCAAGAGCCAGAAAAGGGGTGATAATACTCCTCCCTGTGGTGTGCCCCTTGTAGTCCTCCTGGCCACGGAGCCCGTTCCCATATTAGCGTTGATGACCCTGCTTTCAAGCATTTAGCCAATCCATGCTACTATGAAATCCTTGACTCCATTCTTTCTAAGCGCCTTTCGAATCGCGTTCGTGTTTACGTTATTGAAAGCTCCGTCGATGTCAAGGAATCCAGCCAAGGTGTACTCCTTTAGCTCTTTCAATAGTGATCTTTCAATAGTGCCAACCACTTCGTGGAGAGCACTTTCTACCGACATACCCTTACGGTATACGTTTTGTGCCATTTCCATTGTGCGGATACTAGTCTTTCCTCTAATATACAAGTCAATAAGTCTCTCTAGTGTTTTCAAACTAAACGATTGGTCTGTAATCCTTTGCAGTAGAGTGACTTAGCTTTCTCCATCTGGACACCACGATTTGTAAGGATCAAAGGAGTTAATTGCCCAAGTAACCTTGTCTCTGCTAATAATATTTACGACTTCATTCCTAGCTGCTTGAACAGGATTTAACTGAGAATCACAGTCGGTTGAGTCGGTGCAGCCTGGGAAGTGTGTCGTCATTAGAATATTAAGGGATTCCCGACTCGAGTCTGTCCATGAGCCGTCTGGCTCTTTAATACTGCTTAGAGTTGTTGAGTCTCCAGATAGTATTTTTCGCAGCCTTGATGGTTCATTTACAGTCTTAAAGTCTGGTAACAGTTCTTACAGTCTACAGAACTGTTGCCAGGAATTTCTCTTTACAGTTTAAATTCTGTTTTTGTATATACCAGTTAAAATTATTTCATTAGCAAGAAGGTTAACCATTGCTTTTTCTAATTAACTAGAATTTCATTTTATTGCCAGTAAATTCCTTGTAGATTTATGTTTTCCACTTATCCGGTCCTGTGTGAATTCGAATATAATCAATTAATGATCACTAGCTGTGTACACATCTGCCACTTTCTATAGACTGTTTTTACAAATACTTCTACTTCCAAATGTAAGATCAATGGTTGATATGAAACGGCCATTATCAAAAGTATGGTTAATGCCATCATTAAGCAGAAAAATATTAACTGAAGCAAAAGGAGTGCAAAACCCCTGTTATTACTAATGGTATTTTCTGTTTTGCATTCTCTACGAGGTGATCAAGCATTCCTCTATGGTGTCGTTAAGTGAAACATAGCAGCTGTAAAAATGTATGCCATCTATTTCTGCATATACGAAGCCATTAGGCTGGTTGCTCTCAATAATTTCATAGCTTTTATGGACACAGATATGTATTGCCGCTTTACCGCTTATATCTCTGCACCACCTACCATCACACTCCGGGACGTTAAACGGTTCTGAAATTAAAAGAACTTCTGCTGTTAGATCATTTGCTGTTATCATCAGTAGGTCTTGCGCAACTTCACAATGGTTTAAGTTGATTTGAAAGCAGTTAACCATATGTAAATATAATTTTCTACAAGCGGTTTGGTAAACTGGAAAGTTTTTATTTAACATGTCATGATTATTATTTTCGACAGGACATAGCACACACCTGGGTGAATTGTCGCAAGATTTGGCTTTATGACCTGTATCACCACACCTAAAGCATGCTCCTGCTCGGTTGGTATCATTTTGCAGTACTTTGAAACATGCCTATATTATATTCTAGATATTTATAGCATCGAATTGGTTGTAGGTAGTCTCTAATTCTACATACTACCCAGCCAATCCGAATGTGCCCAACATTAATTAGAATTTTAGCGTCGCGTGTGGGTAGAACCAATCTCGCATTGTATGTCCCATACCGTGAAGGGCGAATTACTTTTACCACTTCTGGCTTCATACTTTTAATATTAGGAAATTGGTTTCCAATGGCGGTACAATCATCTGAAACTGTTGTCGTCTCGTCTAGGTCATGACATTCAATTATGGTTTGCTGGCTTAATATATGTATATCAGCAAATCATGGAGCGCTTCTGCAATGTTACCTTTATGCTTGTTTGCATCCACTTCAGATCCGCGCTTAAGAATCAACAAAGTTCACCTTTCGTAGTTGTTCGAATTTTATTTACAGTTCAACCCAATTCTGCCAATTCAGAGCTCGACTTTAACATCTTAAGCATATCGGCATAGCTTGCTTCACCCTTTTTATGGACAATTATTGCTTCTGGACGTGTGCGCTTCTCTCTTACTTTGGCAGGTGCTTCTTTGCTTCTGTTTCGAGTGACTTTAGTCCACGCTGCTTTATGCGTCTCATTTGTTTTCGGCTGCGATTCACTCTTCGTTATGCTGAATGTTGGCATACTGCTAGGTGCAGACATCTGATGCAACTGTTATATACAGTTTGTGCTGTTATATACAAAGTACATAATATATACATATATAACAACAATAACATCTCCAACATATCTTTTTCTCTCGCATATTTATCTAAACTCTTATTAATTATTTACATTTTTATTAATTATTATTTTATAATTATTTACAGATACTCTGCAAAACACTAGCACGGAAGTGTCGATCATCATATCGATACTATGAAATCGATATCATTAAATCATTATTAAAAGAACTGCGGTGAAAGCGCAAAACAGCCAGCTGTAAACTAAGCTTTGCGCTACACTACCGTTTGGTCGAATGCGTATATAAGACAACGCATTTGTTCAGGAAAGACACTTAGTGATCAACATCCCAAGTCATAAGAAGCACGCTGGAGAACTTTCAGCAATCATCGTAGACACCTTAAAGCAGCTAACTATCAAGAAAACCGCGTCAACAATTTCTTTTTTTTTATAATTAACTTACATTAATTATTATGTTGAAGCTGTTTTGAGCTAGTGCACTTAAGCACTTATACTCTTTCTTAACTCGAGGTTTCTTCAAAACCCCTCTCTACACCTTGACTAGATTATTGTTTATCACTTCATCAGACTAAGACTAAGCAATAATTGACCTCAGATCTGCATACCTAATTTCAGGGCTCTATCCTTTATGTATTTTTTGATGGGATCAATCTTAATGTCCCTGATTATGTCATTCTTCCTAATTTACCATGAAACTTTGAAAAGTCTTCTCACAGCCTGGCTTTGTACAATTTCTAGCCAGTGAATAGTAGTGTTTGAAGCTTTGCTGAACGCTACACAACCATATAGAAGTGATTGACGAATTACTTGGTTATATATCAGTGTCTTGTTCTTAGCTTTGAGATTTTCGTTTCTGAATAGCGGTTGGAGGTAAACCTCGAGTAAGCGTGAATACGTTTATGTACTTCCAACCAAATTCCACATAAGCGTGAATACGTTTATGTATTTCCGACTAAATTTTATAGGCGTGAATACGTTTATGTTCCTTTCCTTATAGGCGTGAATACGTTTATGTCCCTTATTTCGTAAAAATTTGTTGTCACGATCCAGGACAAACCGATGAGTTTACCCCAGCAAAAGAACAAGCAAAACTTGTCGTTACATGTTGAGCAGGACAATAAATATTTAGGAGTATACGTTACTTACTTACTTGGTTGGCCATTACAGACGTGTGTCGTCCTTGGTCGCGTCGAGTAGCCTCCGCCAGTCAGCCCGGTTAGTTGCCTTCTGACGCCAGTTGGTAGTACCGAGCGCCCCCAAATCGTTGGTCACCTGGTCCTTCCACCGAAGATGCGGACGTCCTCTGCCGCGTTTTCCACCTGCGGGTACCGAATCAAATACCTTTCTAGCCGGAGCACTTTCTTAGTATACTTTATAGTTAGGCCACTATAAAGTATATAGTATTTGATAATATACCGTACCTTAAGATACTTGATCATATTCCAAAAAAATGAATTTTGTAAAAAGCTTAAAATTAACATTAGGGGTATTCACTCTCTCTTGCAAACTCATTGCAAGGTGCACGAAATGCACAGATTGTACGAGAATGCAAATAACAACAACAAAATACACGCACAAAATTTCGTGCAATTGCGTGCAATCTTCC
The DNA here is from genome assembly GCF_002237135.1 of Teleopsis dalmanni. Taxonomy (NCBI): domain Eukaryota; kingdom Metazoa; phylum Arthropoda; class Insecta; order Diptera; family Diopsidae; genus Teleopsis; species Teleopsis dalmanni. Next base: position 100,781,596 of record NC_051848.1, read on the forward strand.
AATGCTGAAACCTATGTATATTTGCTTGCAACAAACCAGAAATGGCGGAAATCAGCTGTTTTGTCATTTGTTGCTTCTCATTTTTAAATTTGAATTGACTGTTAGTAAAATTTCGAGATATGTTAATCTATGGCTGTGATATATACATGCGTTTCGTTCAATAATTTAAATCGATGTGACCATTAATTAAGTTTTCACAAATATAATATTATATACATATACATTTGTGAATTAATTTATTTATTTACATATCAATTTCAGCGAAACTTACGAAAATTTGTTCACATTTTGAACTATTGAATGAAGTGTTTGGACGCATGTCTAATTTTGTACGGAAACATTGCCATAGCCACCAACTAGTTCTGCGCTAGGCAACGAAGTTTTTTTTATTGAATCGTCTGCAGACAACACATCATCCAGCTCTGCACTGAAAGTCGTGCGTTCTGCTGTGCAAAGCCCCACTACCGCCCTCGATAAAAAATATAACAAATAACAATAATAAATTAAGAATTAGTTATATTTTTATTATACTAATTATTTTTATATTATATTATTATTACATATATCCCCAACAACAAATAATGTAGCGACTTTACGAATAGCCGCATTTTCGCCTGATGAACCCAAACGATATAAAACAATAGCAATCCTTAATAGTTTATTAGTGAGACTATTAAGGAAAATACGTTCCAATTTACTGTAAGCATCTGACAAAAACGGCCTTCATCAAATTCTTGAAGAATGGTAGATCTCCATTGAATAGATTTTGGTACGGGTTGGTGATTTCTGTGATGGTTTACTAAAGTAAACAAAAGGTCTTCATTTAATTGCTCCATCACTTCCCAGTAATTTGCATCATCTAACAAATAGAAACTATATAGTAGTGAAAACTACATTAACAACATGTTAATACCTTCAATCAGAATATTAAAAGTACTATTTTCAATTAAAAAATCTATACATTTTTGTATTTCACTTGTTCGCGGCATTGTTATACTTTTATTTTTCTTTGCTCAATGTGAATCGACTGCAAAAACAGCTGATTCATTTTGATGATACAATTCTGCAACAGAGGTGTTCTCGCAGTCTTGCAGTTTTTACATAGCATTCTTGCATTTCGTGCTCCCTGCAATGAGTTTACAAGAGAGAGTGAATACCCCTATTTTCAATTAAGAAAATAGGGCAGCAAAAATGAATTTTATAAATGATAGTTTGCAAATCTGGTATACAGAATGATCAAAATTGACTTTCAACTGAAATCTGAAAATACAGACAAATAGATTGACAATCTATATAATATCTGACAGTTAAGTAGGTCTTACCAGCTTAATAAACTGGGACCCCTTGTGGTAAATTTTAGGAACGTAAAGGAAATGAAGGCAACAAAATAGCTAACTATCCCTCCCGCTAAACAAGCAGCCCAAGGTAAAAGAATTGGATGAACTGTAAAGGTTAAATACAAGCTACAAGATTTATCCACCAACATTAAGCATTTTCTAATAGTCTCCTTATTAAAGACACTATTATTATTATTAATAAAAAATGTTAAATTTGTTTAAAAATTTATGTTTTATTTGTAGTTACTTAACATTTGTTACATTTGTTACATTTGTTACATTTGTTAAATACATTGTGAATATTTTACAGCTTTAGTTATACCATAAATATTGAGATATTCTAGAAAAATTTATAAGAATTTCTCATTATTTTTACATAAATATTTTAAACAAGTTTTATCAACGTTCATAATTGTTAATAACAATAATATTAATAATATTAAAATTACAAAATTTTAATATTTGTATTTGAATTTGCAAAATGTTTAGTAGGTCAGGGCAGAAAAAAAATGCGTCGGTCGGTTTTCTCCTCAAACAAAACAGCTGAGCTGAATGACACATGGGCGTAAGTGTAAAACTTTGTGTAACACCAGTGGGCGGAACTACTAAACTACACTGTAGTAAACATGTACTGTAGTTCTCGACCATTGGTATAGTTAACTATTGCCATAATACATTGCAACTATTGAATAATTAAAACCGATATTATACTTTATACTTTATACTAAGTTAATAAAACTCAATGCAAATTTCATTAAATTATTATTGATAATTTGATGAAATCTGAAATGAAGTCCGTTTTTATACTTAACCACGTAAGTTAAATTTAATCTTCAATTGTGTAATGAATTAAGTAATAATTTGTGTAATTAATAATGTAATTAAATGTGTGTTATGTAATTTTATTATATTAAATTTAAGTAATTAATTACATATTTATGTAATTAATTCAATAATCGCGTAATTAATTATATAATCATGGAATTAATTATATAATCGTATAATTAAGGATCTAATTAAATGTGAAATAATAAAATGTGAAAGAAATTAAAAATTAAGATACTTTTACAAAAAGTATAAATTTCTTTCATGTAATTGAGAGGGTGGACAATGTATGCTTTCAGCAACTAAATAAGCTAACTTATGCGCATACTGACAAACAGCCGGGACACGACAGGTACCTGTGTAGTTATAGTACATGTGCGTCATTTTGTATGTGAGCATTTGTATACGATCTGGTGTGAGACCCATGGTATCATAAATTACATTATAACTCGTAGGAGAAACCGTACCCTGACGCACACTTTGCGAAACTATGAAGAAATCATAACGTTCCGGCAATGTTATAACATCATCAACGACTGTTCCTGGTGGTGGATTATTATTGCTGAAAAAGTAGCGAGTATTTAAACGTTTGGAAACAACTATGAAAGCTAAACGTGGTCCAATTTCATGTTTTCCAGCCGCTTCATAGATTTCTTGTGCCTTGATTCGTAAATGGTTAAGCTCAGTATTTACTACTTGATGCAGTTGACCATCGCCGACACCATCACGATAAAATAAAATGCGTTCAGGCAAAGATCCGTGTTCATTTCTATATGCTCTCAAAGCGAATGTGAAATGCAGTATAATATCATTTGAAAGCTCTTGAAATTTTTGGTGCTTACTAACAGCCGAAAAATATCTTGATGAACTGCGGACATCCATTGTGGCAACAAGGGCGCTATATGAGGTATTCTTATCCTTAGAAGAATGACAAACATCAAATCCAATTGTCATTAGACCTTTGAGTGGTAGATCAATCATCCATGGTATACCACGTAGTTTGGCGTTCATTTGTATGACAACTTTAGTAGCGATTGACATTAAACCTGCACTTTTTTCTGAAGTAGGTGCTATCATTTTCATAGTAACAACTTGTGAAGCTACAGGTCGATCGATGCAACACTTCTTTTTAATGACAGAGTACCTGGAACATATTATAATAATGAAATTATATAGATATATGTATATTATTCGTATATATTTACTTTTCCTCGTTGGGTTGTTGAATAACAATCATTAAAATTTGAGGATCCTCTGAGGTTGCCATTTCCACTGCAGTTGTATAAGAGTTGTTACGATCGTCATCCATTTCAATGCTATATAAGTTAAAAACAAACAAAGCAAATAAATTTAAGGTTAATTATTTCTAATTAATTATTTCTAAGACAATTTCTTGTTAAACTATTAATGCGCACTGAGCAGGTGCATTTAATAAAGTTTAAATTACACTCTGAAGGTGAATATTCTGATTTTCCATAACGTCAAGTATATTTAATGACAGGCGTCGAATTGTTAAAGTTATGAGATATGATCTCGTATTTATCTTAATTTCTTTATTTCATTCCATACTTTATTGAAGTACATTGTTAAACGGTTTTTAAGTTATAAAGTGCCATGAATGGAGACAAGAATGTTAGAATGGCTTGGGTAATAAAGCAAGAGTAAGTTTTTCTTGAACTGTTGTAGAAGCAACAGAACAAATTTTACTGCCGCCCGTTTCAGGCCCACAACATTCGGAAAAATCGCATATTAGGTTATTCAAGCTTGTCGTCATATTTAGAGTCCTCTTAAAAAATTCTCAAACAAGTGACAATGTTCATTCCCTTCACAAATACAACTAAACTAAACATTGCAGTTTCCTGCAATATTACTGACAAGGAATCAATTGACTTGATAAACATATATATAAGTAGTTTTAAGGTTCAAATACTTATTGTTAGTCTTTAAGCAAAAACATTCAATAAATAAATTCAATGTATATAAAAATATTAATACCTTTTCGTCTTTAATATTAAATGATATAATTTATAGTTATTTATAAGTACTTACTATTTTGGTGTGGCCAGTACTAAACTCATATTTCTTGCTACTTTAATACACATTTGAACAAACAATTGAGTTTCACGACAACAACGTGATGGGAGGATTACTTGCCAACGACTAATTTCGGCATTACAAAACATTGAACAGTTTCGGAACTCGCGGGTCCAGTTAGCTTTCTCATCACATATATACCGAACACCATGACCTAGTAAGATTTTTTCACAGGGTAAAATACGTGCTGGAATTTTAAGTAAATCATTATCCAATTTCATATTCCACTCTTTAAGAACCTCTGTACTTTTAGCAGAAGAATTGAGACGTTCGTTGAAATTTCTCAAGCGTTGAAGTCTCATTTCCGGATTGAGCCGAGTATGATCGCTCATCGATTTCATGAAACTAAAATAAAATACCAAAGGCATATGTTAACAGTTCATCTGTTGTTATAACAGAAAAAATATTACTTACCGAATATTTGTTCTCATATGATCAGTTATACCAGTTGCACGCGTGAACTCAGGAATCAATGAGATAAATTCTTCTTGACCACCACGTATATGCTTATTGGTTGGTTTCGATATTAACATTGGTTGACTGGAGTCGGTTATGATTAGATTATAACGCTACAAATATTGGAACATTTCAAAGGTGCATTAGTATATGTACTAGAAATATGTATATATATCTAAAATCTTTTATATTAGAGTATCTTTCACAATTCGAACATTATAATACATCATTTATTTGTTTAATTAATAATGAGAATAGTGATGAAATATATAATGAATAATAATAGTAATAATAATGATAATTAATAATAAGAACAACAATACTTAATAATAATAATAATAATAATAATAATAATAATAATAATAATAATAATAATAATAATAATAATAACAATACTTAATAATAATAATAATTAATAATAATAATAATTAATAATAATAATAATTAATAATAATAATAATTAATAATAATATTAATAATTAATAATAATAATTATTAATAATAATAATAATAATTAATAATATTAATTAATAATAATAATATTAACAATAATAATAATAGGAAAGATAATTATTAATATTGGTAATTAATAACAAAAATATTAACAAATATTATTAATAAAAATGATAATAATAATAAATAATAATAATAAAAACGATAATAAGTGATCATGTTAATTAATAATAATAGTAATGATAATCAGTGATAATGAATATTAATAATAAAAATGATAATCGGTGATAATGATCATTAATAATAAAAATGATGATAATTAATAGTAATAATGACAATCAATGATGATAAAATAATAATGTTGAAATAATTTGGATGCAGAGCTATAACTTTTTTATGTGACGCATTGAACAAATTTTCAACGCATTGAACAAATTTTCACAGTTACTATCTAATATTATTAACTCTTTGTCAGTCACTAAAAAAAATGATATGGTGAATATGGTTTTATAACTAACTCAACATAAAAATGAGTTAATACTCTTTACTAGTAGGCCTATAATTTCTTTCTTTTTCTTAACCAAGATAAAAATAGCTTAAACAAGAATATCTGGGTCTCATACTCAACTCTAAACTTAACTTAGCTGGAAGGATAATTTGTTTGAAAGAGTCCATAAAGCAAGGATTGGATCTTCAATTTCAACCTCTGGTGCTGGTTTTTGGTGGCGTGGTAATTGAAAAAACATCCCGAAAAGCACCTCGGTTCTTTTGGACGTAGGACGTATGTGATAGAAAAGTTTGTTGTGCTCAAAGGAGAGTTTTAAAAATTGTAAATATGGTAAGTTTTGTTCCTTTGGATACCTACATAAAATAGTTATGTCTTCTAATAATGTACACTATCAAACTACATTATGATTTATATTATTATATTATACTATTCAATGTAATACAATTGAATATATATAAATTATATATATAAATTAAGCATATGAATTACATATGTAAATTATATATATAAATTATATATATAAATTTTAACTCCTGTGAGAAGCATAGGATCGTTATACAATTGTAAAGGGTGCAAAGAACTATTTTAGCCTTATTTAAATCAGAATATGAACTCTTACTAAATTTTTTAATTTATAGCTATCAGCTTCCTACTGTTATAATAATCGCAATAGTTGTTAATAATAGTCGTACTATAATACTTGTACTACTTAACTACTGATAAATTGCTAAAACGGATTATAATAAATTATTAAAAGAATGGGAACTATTTGTTCCCAATTTGTTTTATTATTGTACATAATAATAATTGGTTTTATTTATAGTAATAATTGTATATATGTGAAACCTAAACTTACCGATTTAAAATATTCAGCAAATGAAACTTTTGTATCTTTCAATGAAAATGTCGATAGAGGAGAACTCGTAAAATCAACGTCAGTTATACGATAAGTTTTATTGTTATAGTCCGTCAACACAATAGAACCTAAAATAAAATAAGATCCATGTATTCATATGTATAACATAGATTATGTCTGTTGCTTACCTATAACTTCAGTCTTAAAAGCTTTTTGATAGTCTTTAGTTTCGACCGTTAGTTGACGAAGTATGGTGTAAAGAGTATCGGTGCGCATAACTTTATGTGTAATCTCAGTGCAGAGAAGAATATCCCGCTCATGTTGACGAATGGATGTAATATAACCTGGCCAGATTTCTATATGATACGGGTCAATGCTAATCTGTAAGTATACATATTAGGTGTGAAATAAATATATATTTATATATGATATATGTTTATTTTAAAATGAATATATCTAATATAAATTTGAGAACATTACAAAGTAAGAGTAGTAGTATATAGGTCTGAATAATCAATGAATTTGATTCATAATTTGGGCAAAGGATTTTGATAAATGTTAAATATTCTGCTTCAGTTTGATTTTTAAAAAATTGTACTTTAAAGTAAACTTCTTGGATTAATCACAAAGATTTAATTTTCTTCGTGTCAATAATTTTTATAATTTATGTAATCATTTAGTCAATTAATCAACGCAACTGACTCAGCACAGAGATTAAAACGTATAATATCTCCCTTTGATCTCATTAAGTAATAAAACCTTAGCTTAAACATTTATAATTTATCAAACTAAAAATTCTTGTTAGTCCTAAGAATATTTAGTAGTTGCATTATTAAATTTTTTTTTTTTTTTTTTTTTTTTTTTATAAATTTTTTTTATTATATATGATTTTAAAGAACAATAAATAAAACAAAACAAGACATAAAGCAACTAGTTATTAGATAACTAACAAGCAATTTAAATTTAAATAGATTAGGCGTTTCCACGCAATAATAAATTAATTGTACTATATTTCAATGATTTAAGCCCAAAGATCGCACGGCTTTCGGCGCTTTAGACGGCGTATTGGCTCAGTTGTCGCTAGTAAATGCGCCTCAGCATTTATGTGACAACTAAGTCTATCTTGGTGTGATTTGGCTTTGGTATGAATTTCTTCCTGTACTGTTGTCACTCCAAGGTCACGATGTAAGTCAGAATTTCTCACGTACCATGGCGCGTTTGTTACACTCCGTAGCATGAAATTTTGGAATCTTTGGATAATGGAAATTTGTGTTCTGCTTGCGCAACCCCATAGCTGTATTCCATATGTCCAGATTGGCTGGAGCATTTGTTTGTATAATACAAGTTTATTGAAAAGCGATAGTTTTGATTTTTTGCCGATTAACCATTTCAACGATTTGAATTTAAGATCTAATTCACTTCTTTTCTTTTTTATGTGCTCGCTCCATCTTAGTTTAGCGTCCAAAGTCATACCCAAGTATTTCGCAGTATTCGCGTGAGGGATTTGTGCTTCATCGATGTAGACAGGTATATGACTGATGTTTCGATTTGTGAAATTTACATGCACTGATTTTTCTTTATTCAGATTAATTTTCCATTTTTTTGTCCAAGCAATTATACTGTCCATACTATTTTGCAAATTATTAGCTGCTATTACTGCGCTTTCTCCAACTGCAAGGACTGCAGTATCACCAGCAAAAGTTGCTGTGAACGTTGTTGCACTCGTTGGCAAGTCGTGTGTATAAATCAGATATAAGAGAGGACCCAAGACACTACCTTGCGGAACTCCAGCGTTAATTTTATGCAGTTTACTATAGGTATCACCGTGCTTTACTCGAAAGTAACGATCAGATAAGTAAGAGGAGATTATGTCATAATACTCCGTTGGGAGAATATTTTTTACTTTGGTAAGCAATCCGGAGTGCCAGACTTTATCGAAAGCCTGCGACACATCTAAAAACACAGCTGAGCAGATTTTTTTTCCTCAAGAGCTTTTTCTACTACATTGGTAATCCTATGGACTTGATCTATGGTGGAGTGATTGCACCTAAAACCAAACTGATGTAAAGGTATTATGTTTTGACTTTCAATCAGAGGAAGGATTCTTTTCAGTAAGACTTTTTCAAATATTTTTGAAAGTACAGGCAGAAGTGCTATTGGTCTGTAATCACTTACGTCATTAATATCCTTTCCTGGCTTATGTACCATGATAATTTCAGATACTTTCCACAGGGATGGAAGGCTTCGCATCTGTATTATAGCGTTAAATATATTCGTAATTTTAACTAGGCATTTTGCAGGAATTTCTTTTAAAACTTCAGCACTTATCAATTCATAACCTGGGGTTTTTTTAGCTTAAGTTCATTTTTAATAATCATCATTACCTCAAGCTCGGTGGTTGGTGGAATACATGATGAATGTGCTGTCCTAGGAGGGCAGATTACTGCATTGTTAACGTTTTCGTCTATGGAAAACACTTTTGACAGGTGTTCGGAAAAGACCTCCACTTTTTCCTCATCGCTTTTAGCCCATTGATTAGCGTGATTTTTAATTGGAGCTTTGTGTACTAAAGGTCGCTTAAGGTTTCGTGTGCATTTCCAGAGAGAATAGTTGGTAGCACGATCATTACTTAAGGTAGATAGGTAGTAGTTGAATTGATTATTTTTAAATTGCTTGATTTTTAGGCTGAGTTCTTTTGCAAGTCTGTTAAGAATGGCTTTGTCTGCTGGAAATCTGGATTGCTGCCACTTTTTCCGCATCTTTCTTTTTTCCCGCATAAGATCCACAATGACTTTTGGGTATTTATGAGGATAGGTTGCATTCCTTAATGTGGGCGTGCTGCACCATGCCGCATGTTGTAGTAAATTTGTAAGGTTCAAAATTTCGCTTTCAAGATCATTTTCTTCACAAATTTCTTTTGAAGCAATGGTGTTTTCATTAAGGATTCTTCTGAAGTAACTCCAATCTGTATATTTATTTTCAAGTTTTAGACATTTTTTATTTATTAAGGCAGATTCGAAGAGGGTTATGTAGAGAGGGGAATGGTCGGAACTTAGTTCTACTCCATCTGTTATTTTTAAATTGTAGGACGAAATTTGCTTGGTTATAAAGAAATCGAGTAGATCAGGCACCTTTGTTGGGTCAGTTGGCCAATAGGTTGGGTTCCCGGATGACAAGCATTCGCAGCCAGTTTGCTGTATAGCTTTGAGGAGTTCTCTACCTTTCGTTGTAATTAAGCGAGAGCCCCAATGCGTATGTTTAGCGTTGAAATCGCCACCCATAATGAAGCGATGCTTATGAGTTTCTATAAGATCTTTGTATTGTTCGGATTTAATTGAATGTCTTGGAGGACTGTATACCGATGTTAGTAGTAATTTGCTTTGTAAGTCAAGGACAACAGTTATTGCCTGGAATTCCTCTTTGGATATTTTTGTAGACTCGTAATGTTTTAATGATTTTTTAATTAAAATAGCACTTCCTCCGCGAGCGCAATTACTAGGATGGACTGCGCTATATACTTCGTAATTCTTTAGTTTAACATATGTTTGGTTAGTAAAATGAGTTTCGCTAATTAAGCAAACATCAACATCTTTGACTGATAGGACTGTTTCAAGCTCTCTAAGGTGTTGTAGAAGACCGTTCGAGTTCCATAGCATTATTTTTATATAACTAAGCATTATTTGTTTTGTTGAGTTTTTGCTCTAGCCTAGTCAAGCGTTTGTCCAATGCTTTATAAAAGTTTTCTTGAGTAGTGATTTTTTCCAGTATTTGTGTTAGTATTTTGTAATTACCATCGTCCTCAGTGTTGGATTGAACTACATCCGAATATGTTTTTTTATTATTCAGCGATTTTGGGTTTTTATTTAGAACATTAGTTTGATTATTTTCAGGTTGGTTTTCAGCCGATATATGATTACGCTGTTTACCTTTGTTTTGTTCACCAATTTTTTTGTTTCTCAATTTTTGAAGTTCTTTGGCTACTATACAACCTCTGTAATTGGCCGGGTGTCCCTCACCGCAGTTGCAACATTTTGGTTGGTGCTGATCAGGTTTGTTGCATTCTGCAGTACTGTGACTGCCAGCACATTTAACACACCGGGCTGATTTGCCGCAATAATTTTGTGTGTGACCATACGCTTGGCATATTTTACACTGTGGTATTTGCTTTGAGTGCTTTATTGGTTCAATTTTAACAACACAGTTTAAAATAGCTTTAATGTTATATATTTTTTTTATATCCTCTGTCGCCTCAAATGTAAGCATGAACATATTAAGTGGAATCTTTGAATGTGATTTCCATTTGTTGACCGCGTTCACGATTTTAAAACCTTGTTGTTTCAGATCGAATACGATATCGACTGGGTCACATGAATGAGGAAGATTTTTTGCAATAACCTTTAATGGTCGGAGATGCTTGTTTTCATACGAATACCAGGCAGCTTTTTTTGAAGACAGCACTTTTGTAATAGCTCTGTAGTCGCCTATTTCAAATGTACTGATTTTATAAGTACCGCTATTGAGGAGCTTAATTAATCTTTCTTGCAGTTACTTTTTACAACAGCTTGCAGTTCTGAGTATTTATAATCTTCAGAGACCATAATTGGTGGTGGACGAGCTATTTTCAGCATTATTAAATAAAAAAAAAATTGTATTCACATTTACCTTAGCATAAGGATCAAAAAAGTGACGAGCTATTTGTTGTAAATCCAGTCCACCCATTGATTGACGTAAGATTAAATTCAATACTTGGAACAGTTGAGCCTCATTTGCATCGACAATACCAACATGTTTAATTTTAATAAGCACTGTCTTTCCATCACGATACTCAGACGTTAGATGGAATTCATGATAATGACCCTTTTTAGTGCCTCTTAAATCATTAGTAGTAAAAAGCATTGTCCCATCAAATATATATCCACCAAGTTTTGCTTTATGTTGGAGAATTAATGTACGACGAACAAAGCTCATATCTATTTCCGGTACAAAATCTACTCTATATTGATAAATGTTCCATTCGGGTTTCTTTAAGATCTTGAAATAGTTCGTATCAACAGTAACATGGCGTCCAGTTTCACCCATTTTGGAAACACAAGTTTGTGGCCGTGTAAACAAGGAATCCAACAACGGTGTATGCGGGCCACCACGATTACGTCCACCTAATTAGAAACAAAAAACAAACAAAATTATGTATTAAACAAAAAAATTATGTTATATATAGTATTTTGTATTTTATTTATATTCTTATAAAATATTATAAATACCACGTCCTCCATGCCCTTTGCCTAGAATTATTTTGAAAGAAAAAATTTAAGAAATAATTGGTAAAGTGTTTAACTTAAAAACATATTTATTTCAAAATTACCTCTCGGCTTAGCAGCAACAACACCAACTATAGTAAATAATAAAAAAAATATTTTATTAATTTTCTAAAAACTAAATACAAAAAAGTTAAAAAAAAACATTACGATTAGCTATGGAGTTTTCAATTTGAGTACAACTAGATGATGAAGTTGAAGTTGACGAAAATGACGACAAATTTGAAGGCGAGTGCGGAATAGGTGGAGATATTAAAATACGACGAATCAAATTTGGTACTTATATAGAAAAATAAAAATTAGAATATATTTAATACTTATTTTTACTTGGTTGAAATAAATGTACTAAAAATAAATAACATATATCGTGTCTTAATACCAGAATCATTAGAATCAGGCTTTGCAGCCTGGGGTGATGCTAATATTGCCCTTGGACGAACAGAAATTGAACCGCCGCGTGGCTTAAAGGTATCAGCAATTACCGATGGTCTATTAACAACGTTAACAGAAGGTGGAATCCTTGGTCGAAAAGACATCTATAATAAAATTTGATAATTATTGTGGTTTATATTTATTAGGTTTTATTTATTAAATATATTTTTATAATAAAATATTTTTATTATATATATTTTTTGATTTATTTTTTTGAAACTGTTCAAAAGTAATAATGATATACTAACCCTGGGACCCGTAAACGTCATGACAGGACGAATACCAACTTTTCCCATAAGTTGAGGTGAAGGAACACGAACACGTGGTCTTACGCTTGGTTGAAGAGACATTATACAGTATATACCTATATTAAAAAGAAGAAAATATTTATTTTTTAAATAAATGATATTTACAAATTTACGTTTTACTTCTTTTAAAACTATTATCAACAAAATAATTGAATGAGAGAAAATGTGATGTGATGAGGATGGATTAGATTTAGGATATTTAGAAAGGATTCAATCTACAATAATATTACATATATGTATATTTATTTTAATATAATGAATATATATGTTTTATACTAAAATGTTTTAATTTTATACTTAATTTTTTGGTTAATTGTTTAATATTATAGTAAATTTTTCAATTATAACATATTATAAAATAAAAAAATAAATTTTAATTATTTCATATGTTTGCTATTATATTGAAAAATCAACACAAAAATAATATACGAGTATAATTGTACATATAAGGATGGCAAAAATTTAAATTTGAATTAAAAATGGATTATTCAAAACTCTCCAATTTTGGTACGGTAACACAATGGGTCAATAGGAATAGGTGGATTTCTATAAGCACCGTCGTCGTCATAACCTTAACTTCAGCACATTATAATTTTTTCCAATCTTAATTATCTTAAATTTGATATTCCAATACTATTATTAATAGTTATAACAAACTTGATTAAAATATTTGCTAATTTTATGCTAATAAACAATTAACCAATAAAAAGATATTTATTAAAATATATTTTTCAGTCACAATTAATGCAAAATGCAATATGAATTTTTATTAACAAAATATAAAGACTTATTAATAAAATCCTCAGGGTATACTGGGTGAAGTAGAAAAAATTCAAAATTCAAAATCGAATTGTCAAATCCAAGTTAAGATCAGTGGCACTAATTAGAAATAACTTGAAAGCCTAGGATTTTGAATTTACTAATATTTATGTTTAACTGTAAAAAATATACTATTGGTTTTTATGGAAACAAATTTTGTAAATCTATTGAGATTTATATCTGCAATAAAATCTAAGAAAAAGTTGGATAGCACAATTTTATACGATAATAATAAAGTCAGAACCAAAAACAAAACAATTATGAACAGAATTTTAGATACTTTTTATTTTTTCTAGAAAAAGTGGGTAAGTTTGTAAAAATTATCACAAGAATTGTATCAATATACAAATAATTTAATGTAATTTATAAATAAAAATTATATATATAAGTAATGAATATACAAGAAATTTATGTATAAATATTATATAAAGAGAAATATAAAAATACACTTTAAAAGAAAATAATTGTAATTTATGGTACATAAATTTATATAAGAATATGTATATATACATTGCGTATATTGTATATTAAAAATAGTATTTTAAATAAACGTTGAACTATAATATAATCAAGCCACAATTTATTATTAGAGAATTTGTGAAAAAAGAAATACAGCGCGTATAGCTATTAAGAATAAAAATATAATCAAAATGCAAAAAAAAAAACATTATTTTAAATGTTATATAATATGTTGGTAAGTTTTTGTGTTGTAATAATTTTTAAAAAAAGAAATTGCTGGTTTAATAAAATTGCACAATTTTTAGCCTAGTACTAAGTACTAACATCCAATTGAAATGCTTATTAACCGATAACTTGACAACGGTGTACAGTGTTCATTAAAATAATAATTAAAATTTAATAAAAATAAATTTGTATTTTCTTTAATTCTCTAAATCGAACGAATTACTTTATAAATATATGACAACATAAAAACTGACCAGGAAGCTAGTCTTTAAATATAACAAATCTTTT
>NC_051848.1:100796070-100804276 GCF_002237135.1 Teleopsis dalmanni
ATCACTCTGGTTATCGACATTGGGCGGAGGCAAGATAGTAATGCGTGTACTATCAGGGGAATCAATATCATTAGGTCCCATTAAAATATCTTTAATATCACACATATTAAATTGACACTAGAAATGTTAATTTGAATCTTATGATTGTATTAGAAGTCTTAGTGTATTTATTCAATAATTTATATTTATACACCAACATTGTATAGTTTCTAAGAAAAATTATAAAATTATACTGAAATACCATAAAAATTCATAAGATAACATTAAATATTTTCAAACATGGGAATATTTTTTGTGATAAGTTGGAGCAAGCTTATTATTTAATTGCTATTACGCTAAAAAATCAATTGAGACTACCTGCTGCAAGCAATAGTTTTCTTACCGGGAAAAAACTTTAGTACTCGTTTCTTGACATTGTTGCGTTTTCGCAACACCTGACTTTGAGAGTTTGTGTAACGTACATATGTATTAGTGCTGTTCACATTATTCGAAGTTTTTAAAAATTCGAAGTTCTTCGATTATTCGAATATTCGCATTTCAACGAAGTCTTCGAAGTTGGAAAAAACTTCGAAGTTTTTGTGAATTTTTGTTCTCGAAGTCTTCGAAGTTTAAATGTAGTGAAAAACTTCGAAGACTTCGTAAGCAAAAGGTGAAGTGAGAGCGCAAAATGCAAACAAACGTGCATCACACAAATTATTTGAGGGATGAAAGCATTTGCTTCGTTTGTACGGTTTTATGTTTTTTTTTTTTGGTATTCTATGCAGAAATTTAAAAACATGTTTTTTTTGTTTTATTTTATTACATAAAATTTATTTTATTATTAAATATGTATATCTTTATATTAAGATTGTCAAAATGTTAGTTACCGTACTCCTCCGAAACGGCTTTACCGATTTTTACCAAATTTTATATGCGTATTCAGTAGGTCTGGGAATCGGCTACTATCTATTTTTCATACTGCTAAAGTGATTAGGGTGTCCCTATCCAGCAAAAATAACTTTATTGCTTTAACAAAAATTTTTTTAATTTTTTGACATAAATTTTTTCATATTTTTGAAAAAGAAAACTTGCTATTGATATGAAAAGTCTATGAAAATCTATGAATGTCTATGAAAATACCGAATTCATAAAACTGCCCCCTAATTTCCGCACTATCGTTGATTCCCAAAATGCTCTCATTGACCGCGTATTTCCAGATGTACACATACAATACATAAATCATGGGTGGCTGGCAGAAAGAGAAATTAGCAGCAAAAAAACGTGGACGTTGATGAATTAAACTTCAAGATAAAACAGACATTGCCAGGCGACTTAATATCATACAAATCGATCGATACAGTTTGTGATACCAACGAAGTTGTAAACTATCCAGCAGAGTTTTTAAACTCACTGGATTTGCCAGGCATGCCACCACACATTTTACGACTGAATCACCGATTATTTTACTTCGGAATTTGAACCCACCACATAAATTTTGTTTAAATTTTTGAAAAAGAAAAATTTTTTTCTTAATATTTTATGTAACTACGCCAACAAGTACATCGAGCATTTACATCCACTTCGTTTCTTCGTCTTCGCCTTGCATGGCAGATGGAAAATGTACTAAAAATTTTTCTAAAGATTTCACTAACAAATACAACAAATATAACAAATACCGACGGATATCTAATATATCGTCGAAGAAATCCCGTTACTTGGGGACAATGGCGGGTGGTGCCGTATTCGCCTCTGCTAAGCAAGACATACAATGCTCATATAAATGTTGAGCTTTGCAGTTCTGTGAAGAGCATCAAATATATAAGTATGTCCAGAAAGGCAGTGATATGGCTGTGTTTAGAGTAGAAAATACTAATGTAAATGCTCCTCCAATGAACAAAAACGGGGAAATTACGCTCTACCAAACTGGTCGGTATATCAGCTCCAATGAAGCTGCTTGGCGTATCTTCGGTTTTCTAATTCATGAACGGGATCCAGCAGCTGTTCAGTTAGCCATCCATCTTGAAAACGGTCAGTGTGTATTTTTCACGAACGAGACAGTGATTAATCGTGGTACAAATCCACCTAAATCTACACTCACTGCATTTTTTGAATTGTGTAATAGTACGGATGATTTTGGAGCGTTTGCAAGAAAAGAACATTACTCTATTCACAAGTACCACGCTATTTCACATGGGCTCAAACAAAAAAATGGATGCCCCGCAAGCAAGTTTCACCAGTTGAAGCATGTCTCAATTTATTTAAATCGAACGCTTATTTACAGTTAATCCAAGACACACTGAGTGCTTTTATCATCGACTGTTGTTGGTTAATGTTACTGGCCCATTATCATTATTATTATTTACAGTCAATCAAAGACAATTTAAATTTGAAGATACAACAGTTGTTGCCAGGGAACTTGGTATCATACAAAACTATTGATTTTAAATGAATAATTTAATAAATAAACTAAGGTGCGCTAACACTAAGGTGTTAAGGTGCGCTGATCTGAGCTTCCATTTGGAGGACCGAGTTCGATTCCTGGTACTTGCAGTTTCAAAAATAATTATTTACGAATAAGTAAATAGAATTCTTTCCAAGACCAATGAAGATGGGTATTTGGCAATACTCGAAACAGCTGTATGGTGAGCCATAAATTCAATTAATTAAAATAATATAAAAAATAAAATTTTTGTTGTTGTATTCCACTACTGTTCGAAAAACCTCTTTATGAAATATAATAAGTTTCTATTAAAATATAATAGTCACTTTCGTCTGGAAAATTTGACGTTAAATTACAACTTATATTCACAAAATATTGGTCTCGCCCGTGCGACTACTGGAGTAACATTAGCATGACTTTCTCAGCATTACGTTCCTAGATTAGGTTCTATACCTAAGAAAGAACGAATCATGCAACAAATAATGCCTCTACAAAAAGAATAGTATTGAAATTTAACAATTAAAAATATAAAAAAAAATATATTTAATTAATTAATTTAATTATTCTACAGCTGGTTTATGATTTCGTTCTAATATAAACACAGCAAGTAAAATTGTTAATAAGAATTTTCATAGTAATAGTAGCAAAACTCCAGAAAAATATGCGAAGAAAAAAGTCAAGTACTGCTTTGGATCAGTTGGTTAAGATGCGCTGATTCTGAGTTTCACATTTGGCAGGACCCGAGTTCGATTCCTGGTACTTGCAGTCTCAAAAATAATTATTTACGAATAATTAAATACGAGAATTATTTGCAAGACCACTGATGGTGAGTATTTGACAATACGCGAAACAGCTGAATGGTCACCCAAAAATTCAATTAATTAAAATAATATAAAAAAAATAAATTTTTGTTGTTGTTTCACTTCTGTTCGAAAACCTCTTTATGTAAATATAACAAGTTTCTATTAAAACTATAATAGTCACTTTCGTCTGGAAAATTTGACGTTAAATTACATTTTTAATTATTAAATTTCAATACTATTCTATTTTTATTGCATATGTGATAATGCAATTATTGTATACAACATTCACTATGGTATACTTGTTAAGGATTTTTGATCTCATCCTCTCCAACCTTCGAGTAGTGATACCTACCTGTCTACTCTACTTTATCGTAAATGAATCTTATTAAATTGCTTTGAAGTATTTTTAACCAACTTTCATCTCTCAAAAAGTAGCAAAGAAAGTTGCGAACTAATTTAATTAATGAATTTTAAATAAACTCTTTTATTTCCTCTAATCCCCATAAATTTGTAATCCCACTAATCGTTACATTTCTGTATTGCGATACAGTGATACTAGCCTTTTGAAAATTGAGTGAGTTCGCAGACTATGAGGCGTTCACAATTTCCATTAAAAACTGTTAACGAGACTCAGAATTACTAATTAAGAAAAATTTAATGCTTTCAATGGGTTTAAATGATTTTTATTTTTGTTTTTGGGTTCAAAATTTTACTTAACAGCACATTAACAAAAAATAAAGAAAAAAACAGAAACAAAACAGTTTTCAAGATAAAAAGTTTTGGTTCATGTAGGCGTTTCTTGATGGTCGTCTAGTCGCCTCAAAGTGTTAAAAAACAAAAAAAAAAAAAAAAAAGTTTACAACTGAAAATGATCAATGAAAAAAGGCGCGTTTAGTGAAATAAAAACGTGCCGCATGTAAAATAAAATGCATTTACGCCGAACACAGAATATGAGTGAGTATCTTTAACTATTTGAACTCATTTAAATGTAAACAATATTTTAATGAATGTGTTCGTGCAGACCTCATAGACCTCGCCGAGACCACACAAACTAAGCCGCGGCCGTTTAAGCTCTGTAATTTATGTTATTTTGCACATTTTTTAGCCAAAATTGAATTTTTG
This sequence comes from Teleopsis dalmanni, assembly GCF_002237135.1. Classification (NCBI taxonomy): domain Eukaryota; kingdom Metazoa; phylum Arthropoda; class Insecta; order Diptera; family Diopsidae; genus Teleopsis; species Teleopsis dalmanni. The sequence continues at coordinate 100,800,415 of NC_051848.1, forward strand.
AATTAAAAATTGTGTTTAAAAAATTAAAAATTAAAAATCAAAAATATATTAATAATAAAAATAAATGAAAAGGCGGCAAAAATTTGTGCCAAGCTGGTAATTTTTTTACATAATGGCTGTATTTTTGTTTATATGGTTTGTTGGGTTTTGATTCTCTTGAAATACCGTCCGTCTTAATAAAAATTTTTGATTACCAAAATTGAAAAATGAAATTTATTGAAACATGCCACAGAGGTATTGAAGCGCAAGTGTGGGCCGATATTTGCGCAAATTTAATTTAAGTGTTTTGAAATTTAATACTTAATACTTAAATTAAATGCTGAAATTGTAAGGAAAATTGTTTTAAATGTGTGATTTTATTCTATACTCGTATACAATTTTTCTATACTTCACAGGCATTGGCAATGCCTGCCCACATACTCTCCTATGCCAAATCAATAACTCTTCAGCATTTTCACAAGTATCTGAAGACTATTGATTACAATAATTTACTTAGTTGCCGGAACAACGTTGCTTTTAATTAAATAATAACAATTAGCATATGTTGTTTTTTAGGAGAAAAAGATATATGTAATTAAACGTTAAACAATATATTGAACAAATTAAATTTGCAAGACAGAGTCGTAGATACAAAAAAATAAAAGATACTTTACTTTTTGAACAATAGTAGTAATTTTTTCTTTTAGAGTGGCAAAAAAAATGCTCGCAATTTACAAAAGAAAACATGTGAAGCAACAACAATGCTCTTAAAATCTTCAGAGTTAGGCTTAACTCGCAAAATATTTCACGTCTTAAATTTCAGTGCAGCCAAATTCAAAAATCGGACTATTGTGAATATTAACTGGAAATATGTTACGAACTTCCAGTCATCTGCTCAAATCATATGAGCATATATATATACATATTATTAACTAATAATTTATAAATAAATAAATTAATTTAAATATATAAGATACAAATGGCTACCACTGCCTTACTACTATTCATTTTGTTTTATTTTATTTAAATTAATAAATTTTTAATGTTTAATAAAAGTAATGCCAATTCGTTTCAACCAGACTTATTGCTGTTTTTTAACAACTCTGAAGGAAAAAATTACGGTTTATGTAATCGTTTAATAAATATAATTAAATCATGCCATCTTAAAACTTTGGTTTTATCAATAAATTTTTTTTATTTGTTTACACTGTCATTAGTTCAAGCAATAAAATTTTTATAATCTTTCAAAATCGTTACAAAATTATTGTACCACAGTTATTTCTAGAGACTGAAACTCTGTACTGTGCCATATGATCACTAAGTGCGGAACTAATAAATATTTATAATTGATTCAGTTTTGGAAAACAAAGTTAATTGTTAGTTGCATTTGCTTAGAGATTGAATAACTATTGAATGTTGAAGGAACTTTTCTATGGTTAGGTGTATAAAAGTTTGCATAAAGTGAACTTCGCATACATACGAAAAATTGACCAAAAGTTTTAGGGGAGTAGAGCCTTACCTACATGATAAAAATGTTTCTATGAAATATTTATGTCTGTTGAGTATATGAGTTAATACAACTGTAACATCATTACCAGGTTGTGGTGTTTCCAATACGAGCAAAAAATAAAACGTCACCAAAAGATATAACATCACCTTTTCAGAAGAGTGAAATCGAGGATTCGCAGCAAATTTCTGTATATCCAGTTTCTCATAGTAAATTGCTTTAACAAAAAGAGGCAACCTATTCTTAAAGTCAAATAACCACAACTGTAGTGCATAATTATTGCTGACCTACTTCAAACTGGACTATCTTATCTTCAGGACAAAGTAGGCGCTACCGTAAGAAATACTTTTTATTGGCCTTGTCTGAACAGGATCATCCTATCTTTAAGGTAAAATCGACACTGCCGTGGAGTATATGTTTGATTGGGCTTACCCATTCAAGGACCATACTATCTTCAAGACAAAGTAGGCACTGCACGGATTGTTTTTATCCGTACTGCGCTATTTTACCTTTAGAGCAAAGTAAGCTCTACCAGAAGCAATAATTTTTATTGGTCTTATCCAAACAGGGTCATAGTATTTTTAAGTTGAAAAAGGCTCTTCCAAATGCAATATTTTTTATTGACTTCATTCAAGCAGGACCATTCTATCTTTAGGGTAAAGTTGGCACTGCCATATGGAATAATTTTTATTGGCCTTATTCATTCTGGACTATTTTAGAGTAGGCGGAGTAGGCACTACCATAAGGAATAATGTTTATTGACCTTATCCGAACTGGACTATTTCACCTTTAAAGTAGAGCAAGCACTACCATAGAGAATAATTGTTATTAGTCTTATCGAAACAGGGCCATCATACTTTTAGGACAAAATAGGCCCTGTCGTATGGAATATTTTTTATTGGCCTTAATCGGTCAAGACCATTCTATCTTCAAGGCAAAGTAGGCACTGCAATATGAAAAAATCTTTATTGGTCTTATCCGTACTGGGCTATTTTACCTTTAGGCCAAAGTAGCACTATCGTAAAGGATTATTTTTATTGGTCTTATCCATACTGGACTATTTTACCTACAAGGGAGAGTATTATTTTTACTGGTCTTAAGCATACTGGGCTATTTTACTTTCAGCGTAGTGTAGGTACTACTGTAAGGAATAATTAATATTGGTCTTATCCAAACAGGACTATCCTATTTTCAGGGTTAACCAATTTATTTATAGTTATAATACTTATTTGTAATAAAAATTGTGTGTTGTTTTTTATTGAATTAGAGGGAGACAGTGTATAATCAGTTATCCTCTGGTATTGAATTCTCACTGACGGTCCTGACGAACCTATCTATACCGTTGGTTTTCATATAACTATCGGTATATATGGTCAGACCTTTATGAGGAACTTTCTGACAATGTAGTATTACTGCATAGCCAACTTATACTAATCCTAATAAGACAATGAATTTTTTGTCACAGTTAGGAGTAGTAAAGATGTAATCAATTTATCTACCAAAGGAACAGTATAAACGATCGTGTGAACAGCATATGAATGTATGAACGATCTTAAAATGGATCGTTCATCAGCAACCTTTTCTGTACTCCACTGTTACCACTTCAGCTTTACAAAAGCAATTCTGTGTATTTCACTATAGCCAAAGTTGGCTTCAAACATTGTTGTTACCATTAAAGATCATAAAAATGTATAATTTTAGCTGCTGTTGTGTCTGCTGAAATTGGGAGTTGAAATTGACAGCTGACACCTGTTATTATGCAGAACCGTTGAAGTCTTTAAGCTGGCAAAGCAACGTTAAATTATAGCAATTTACTAATTTTGGTTTTGATCATAAAAATTATGCATTATGTAAAGTTTATAAGCTTAAAGTATCTTTAACGTTGATTTTATTTTATGCACTCGAAGTTTACTTGCCGCGGTCGCGGCCGCTGTGCGTAGGCTGCATGCAGCAAATACTTTGCATCAACGCATTTTTGACAAATGACATAGTTTAGTCTAAATGTCATAAAGTTTACTCCTCTGCACTCGGTTAATGTGTCGGATTTTTTACTTTAATATTTAACCATTTAAACAGTTAAGAAATTATTTAAAGAAACCAACTCATTTCAATAATAATAATTTTTACATTGAACTCAATGATATAAGCGTGCATAACAGACGAAATGTCGCAAGTGTTGAGGTTTCAATTAAGATTTTATGACTTGCAGTGCGGATTCAAGTATTAAAATGTATTAAAATTAGTATTGCTTAAATAATAAAATAAAGTTTCAATAAATTATACTTCAACTATTGGACACTTATATTTACTTACATTTTTTGTTTTTTTTTTGTTTTGTGAATAAATAATCTATATAATCTATTGATATAAATAATT
>NC_051848.1:100804376-100813753 GCF_002237135.1 Teleopsis dalmanni
CTAAAACGTCTTTGAGCAATTCGTACATCTTCTAATATCTCGAACACATGAAACAGCTCGAGCAGTTCGAATATCTTCGAACAACTTTAATATTTTTGAGCAACTCGAATATCATTAAGCAACACGCACATTTTCGGGCAACTGATATATCTTCAGCGCCATTTCCGAAAAGCATCTTTTAGCAAGTTTAAATAATCTTTGTGCAATTTGAACGTCATTGACTACTTTCGAGTAACTCTAGAGCTTCTTTCGAGGACAATTCGGAGACTAAAGAATATTTAACATTATAAAAGTAGCTCAAGAATCTATAGCAAGTTGAACATTTTTAAGCATAGGCAATGTACAATTTTCAAATATTTGAATATCTAAGGTTTCGATTCAAAAGATCGAATTGAAGTATTATTTTGTTATTTACATTGGTGAATCTTATCGAAATTCTTGTATACGTATTATTCTCTAAATTTCGTCTACAAATAATACTTTTGTATGTATTAGTGAAAAGTGAGTGCATGTGCAAAAAATTTGCTTTATACAGTGTGGTTGAGGCTTAAAGTGGGGTGCAGACTATCATACTGGTATGTCATACGAGTTGCGCTCTCTCTTGCTCAAATTTCTTCTAGCGACCGAATTTGAACAGGTATGACACACAAGATTAGGCAAAATTTTTGAAGAGTGCTTTTGCGGGTAGTGCTGTGAAAATTTGTGTGTTTAAAATAAAATTTTAAAATTGAAAAAATTGATAGTTAACGTATAGGTTGTGCTTTGCTTATAATATTATAATTGATTATAATTTTGTATATTTTATATATGCCGCGTTTTTTTTGCGATCTTTATATTCACAGCTTTGGACATCCCACAAACAGCGATTACTTTTATTAACATTCGATGAAAGCATCTAAAAATGCTTTATCTACATCCATATTCATATTTTTTTTAGGTTTATTGGTCATTAAGCACAGTAGTTAAAATGAAAAGATCAGTAAAGGACCGTAGTTAATTTCATTCACTACCTGTAAAGTTTCTTAAGAAATTTTTCATAAATAGATCATACAAATAATGTATATATATATATACATAAGAATGTATATATCTTCATTGTTTTTGAAGAAATTTGATCATTTCCATATATTTGTTAGTTAAAGGTTATTAACATTTAAAATTCATTTTTTAACATTCAGTTATTAACATTTAAAAATTTTAATAACAAGTTTTAACAAAGAAAAGCATATTTAGAATACAAAGTATTATATCTTAAATTTGGGTTATTAATTAATTAATTAATGTATTACGACCAATTTTCAATATGTTTTTTTATTACTGGGCTTAGATCATAAATTTAACGATGTTTATATTTAGATGTTTTTTTAAAAAAAATTTTACTTATTATCATCGTTTATAAATTAAAATAAAATAAAATAAAATAAAATATTTAATAAACTAAATAAAATATTTAATATATTACATAAAATATTTAATTGTATTTTAATTTTTTATAAGAATTTTATGTAAAAATTTATATATTTTTTAACTAAGATACAATTAAATATTTAACACAAATTTATAAGTGTAATTTTAATAATAATAAATAATAATAATAATAAATACATTAATAATAAAATAATAAAAAAACATATTAAATTCATATTAAAATTTTACATATATCACCTGCTCACAATAAATTTGCAAGGCAAAAATGCTCTTGTATGACGTATGAATCGTTAGGGGTGACAGACTATCATACACAACGCGTATGCGAGAGCTGTTCACCAAAATTTTGGTGAGCACGCCAACACGTTGGTAAAGGTGGCAGACTATCATACCTGTGTGTCATACGACGTTTTTCTCTCTCGTATGACATACCAGTATGATAGTCTGCACCCCACTTTAGGCTAAAGTAAAAATAGTATAATATTCGTACATACCTTTCAGACTAAAGTAAACAAATAAATCTTTAGTAAAATAATTAAATTAATTAAATAAATGTTGTGAGGCAAGTTGAAGTAAATAGAATTTTTAATAAAATTATGTAAAAATATTTAATTTGACTATATGAATTTTTTAAAACCCTTTGTTTATTGTATAGGCACATACATAAATAGTGTGTGCTTTTATTTACATATAAACATTTGCATATATATTAATGTAAACAATTCTTAATGTAATTAAAAACTGCAAAGTTGTGCTTTATATTACTTCTACATTAAAATATTAAATTTTTAAAATTGTACAAAATTAAACAAATATAAGTGTATGGAAAAGACAACAATAAATGCAAACATATATATATATATATATGTGAGTGTATTTTTATACAAATATATTACTAAAACACGTAGAAGTACATATGTTTTATGTAAATCTCATAAAATATTTAACCCTAACCTCACATAAACTTGAGCGAACACGATACGCAAAACGTGTGCGACGCCATTGTTAACGCTATGTGCGGAATTTAAATCACGCACAAACAAAGAAGAAAAAACCCATTCATACTCACACAAGCACACACGTACGCATTAAGCTTAAGGGCCCATTAGACATCAACGCTCGTTGTCAACGCGCGCTTGCCATTACACAAACAATTTTTTAAAAATTTTTTAAACACGCCTCAGATAAAACAACAAATATACTAAAAAATCGCTCTCACATGAGAATTTTTTCTCCTACTTTTCTCCTACTTTGTGAAATGCGAAATTTGTTTGTGTAATAGTAACATTTGAAATTTTAAGAAATGTGTTGACGAAAATCAAAAAATTTTGATATTTCTTCAACCACGCTCGTGTTTTTGCATATACAGTCGGATTTGGTCCGCATGCAAAATTTAATTTATTTTGAGGAGTAGAAGCGTAAACATCGTTTAAATGCACGCATGATGTCGTTAGCAAGCGATCCTTTGCAAATATGAATGAATTGTATCTTTTATTTTAAATATTTGTATTTTCTACCTAGGTAAAATTTTTAATTTCCAAAACATGTTATTAAGAAGAATTAAAATATTAATAACCTTGGGCTAAAAAATAATAACCAAACATTAAGTTACAATGAAAATTTTGTTTTAAATATTAATTGCATTGTGCATTTACGGAAAATTTGTTATTAAAATACATCAAACCAAAAAAAAAAAAATTAAATTAAATAAAATATAATATATATAAAAATAATGATATAAATTGAAATTATAAAAATAAATATAAATATATATATTAAAATTATAAATTAAATGTAAAACATCAGTTTTCGTAAGAAAATTACGCATAGCAGTCGCTGTTGACACTTCAGCGATTGCTTTAATACTGATGAGTGAACAAATTTTGCATTGTTGGCTGGAGGCGTGTTTAAAAAATTGTTGGTAAATTTAATGTGTAATGGCAAGAGAAGACTTCGTGTGTTTGTCAACGCGCGTTGATGTCTAAGGGCCACTTTAGGTATAAGTTTATATAGGTTGTTGATATGTACGCATACATGTGTGTATGATATGAGTACACACATACGTGTATGAAGCGGCTTAAATAAAGACACCCCAGCTTTTTTTTTTAAAACAGAACAAAAACATTTGTCATGAAGCGTAAACACGCGCACACTTTATAAAAAAATAATAAAAAAAGGAATTTATATGAAAATTATAATAAAAAGGATTTCTAGACTTTGCGACCTATTTGAAGGCGTTAGGCGTTAGGGGTTAACTGTAAGTGTATGGGTGTGCTAAAACTTATATGGGCTTTGTGTCTGAGTGAGAAGTGTTGTGTTTACTTGTATGATTTGTTACATTGCTTTGATTGTTGTTGTTAGTGCTAATGCATTTTTTTGTTCTAAATTCGAAATTCGAACTCGAATTCGAATATTTATGAAAATTTTAATTTCATTTTGAAATTTTGAAAAATTTAAGTTTAAAATTAGAAAAAAATTAAGATATAAACTAACTTATGAAATATATTTAAGTTTCTAAAATCCTAAACGAATTTTGTGGTGAAGACTTATGCACGCGCTAATAAAACTTGGTTTTCGAAATTGCATACTAACTAAAAGCGGATTAATAGTAAGAATAGTGGTTTAATGTGAGTAACAGATAAACAAAGATGAGTTTGTTATACTACAACATAATGGGCTAATAGGTCTTAGAGGATCCCTAATACAATAGTATAACTTCACTTAAACAAAGCTAATTTCTGTTCATATTAAATTATTAAAGATTTGTTGGGATATAAGAAAAGCTAAAAAATGGTGTGGTTAATCTGTATCTCAAGAACTCGGTTAACGCTTTCATTTCGGTAATAGTTTTAATCTACTTTAAATCCCATTATGAAAACATGCTGTATGGCTCTTTTGATACAGTTGATAAGAAAAATACATTTAACTCCATTTAAAATTATTAATTTATTTTAAAATTGTTAAATGTTTGTAAAATTGCAATATATTCTTCAATTTTTAAATATCAAAATATATACAATTTCAGTTCCACCTTTTGTAAAAAAGTTATTATGCTTTTGTTCGATATCAACCTATATAACTTTCCTTATGCAAACAAAATGAAAATTCACCGATTTATTCATATTCCGTTGACGAAATACCTTATAACAATTTTATTATTGGGGTTATGTTACAAAAGGTTATACAATTTCATATAAAATATTTTTTTTAAGTATATTTGCTTTTCCTATTTTATGCTTGAATGGCCATCGTTTACAAGGTAATTTTTTTATTATTTTTTAAAATTTTTATATTCCCGAAACATAAATAAAGAAGCAAATAATAAATAATACTCATAATTATGTAAAACTGTGACGACTTAAATATATTATACAAAATGTGTGTAGAAATATATGGTAAAATTTAGAAAAAGTTAGGAGTGGTGAGACATGGACTGACTGAATTGATGATAAAGTGAAACAAATTTATGACGTGAATGAAGAAAAAGCAATATTTCAATGATAACGTAGTTAAAAGAAACTCTATAACGATTAATATTAATTTTACACACCTTATACTTTAGAAAACCCTACAAACTAAATATGCATGAGCATAATATATCCATATATAAAATTATATTAGCTGTATAGGTAATTAGTTGACTGATATCATTGTAAAGGAAAGTTATTTTAGCAAGCACTTTCTATATAAAGTTGGAATGTTTATAGAAAAGTGTTAGTAAATGGTTTAAATTTAAATATTCATATGCATTGAAATCACAATTTTGTATTTACTAATTGACTAATATTTTTAGCGCAGTTAGCTAGCACTTTTTCGTATTTATTTTCTATTCACTTTTTTCCAAATTTTTTTTTAGTCAGTTAGCTGTATCTTTAAGTATATTTTTATTTATCTGTTTGACTACATTAAGTTAGCATTTGACTTTAATTTTAATATTGTAAATGTTTATGCGATAGTAAGTTTTAGATACTAACGATAAGTTTATTATCTTCATCAGCAATCGTAGTACTACTTTCTTTTCAACAACTATTTTCATTTCAAAAACTTGTTTTCCTTTCAACATTTCTAGTGTTGGAAGCTAGAAGCTCCACAAGCTGTCCAAATACCTCATCTTGAACATCGATTGAAGGCATTCAGTTGCCTTCATCATAACCTCAGGTAAGCTACGCATATAACCGTGATTTTCATGACACTGGGCATAGAGTCTACAATTAACCCATTGTCGAGTTTGCGCAATAACCCTCCCATAACTACTTCCACCTACTTACTTTCTCCCATGTCTTCTGACTTAAATGTACCTAAACGTCTTGAAACTAAACCTCATGTCATTTAAAGTTCAAATATTTCGATTTTAAATTTCATATAAAAAATTAAAAATTTATTTATTTATTTATTTTATTTTATTTATTCCTTTTTAGTTTTTTGTTTGCTGACATAACACATTGGCTGATAACTTCGTAGAATGACACACTGACAGCACCATTACTCTTGTTATGTATATGAGTTATTTACATTTTATAAAGAAAATTAATAAAGTATATTTCATGCCCACAATAAGCACGTCCATCTCCGAGTTAAAATTTTCTGTTATTATTATCTTTATTTAATGTTTTGTTTAGATACACTGATTTCGTAACTGTGATATGTCTTTGGGCTAAAATTCAAGGACAAAAATGAAATATATGTAAATGGAATTGTCAGACTTATTTGGCGTCAATCTTTCTCACTTATACAAAATTTTAGCTTTTTTTCTAAATTTTCTTAAACGATAAATATTCATTTTTGTGCTTAGAGTTTCGGAAATTTATGCTCACACTCGTTTTGCAAATGACCTTGTCATAGACATATACTTTTTCCAACGAATAAAGTTTCTCGTTGCACACATAAATATTCATTGGTAGATGACTCATTTCGTCCTGACGATAATTATGCTGTTAAGTTTGAAAGTAATGATACATAATAAACAGGCTTTAATGAAAAACTTTTTACTTTTCTTTTACGGCTGACTTACCCGTATCCTTTTTTATGATCTTTATAGATAAATAAACTTGATAAGTGCGTACGATGGCAAGAAATGTATTTTTAATAAGCGTTAACAATCTTTCTTTGTTGGTGTTTGGCATAAAATGTTACAAAAGATATAAAGGATCAAAAAGTTACTAAAGTATTGCCTACTTTCAGGCAAGAACCCTTAAATTTATTTTAATTTTTTTTTTTTGTTTGTTTTTTTTTGACATTTGTACCGAGTGAGAAATGTGCGGTCAAATTGGGCTTATATGTTGCCTTTCAAGTATTTCCTTTTAACGTTTCTTCTACTGTTTTACTACTTCACTTTTACTGGCAAGTCAAAGGGTTACGTTTCTTATTAAGATCTTGTTAGTTGTTGTTGATTGTTGTGTTAAAATTTTATTGTTTTCTGATAGTAGGTATAGTGGATATCACAAAAGAGCAGAAAAACAAAAAGGCAAACAGTTAGTCAATCCTACAGCTATTCAGCTGCGACTATACCACTTCAGTCACTCATTCGGACGTTGTAATAGCAACACTTAACAGAATTTTAAGGGTTTTCATTTCTTTCATGTTAAAATCAAATTAAAGCGGTCAGTGCGGTTATATTAACATAGCTTAAAGTTGCTTTTGTTTCAAAATGAATCCAAAACTTTGTTTCTTTGAATTCTAAAGCATACAAGTGTATATGTGTGGGTGGTGGGGTGGTAACCGCTGTGCTCTACATATTCTTACTAGACTCAACTTAAAACATAAAACATAACAAATTTGACTTATTCACTTTTTGTTGCTTCTGCCAGTTGTGCTGGAATACAACGAAATTAATTTTAATTAGTTCTTGAGCATAATTTCCTGTTGTAATAACTTTACACACATGCTTATGTAAAATAAGTATACAAAAACAAGCAGAACATAGCATAAATAAATTAATGTGTACTCCTACAGCACGTTTTATTTATTATTTCGAACTTTTTAATGCTGTTTCCTTGCATATTAAAGCTGCTCCTTAGAAAATATTAAGCCAAAACATAATCCTCACAGTGGTGAAAGTTTGTTTGTTGGCTTTGTTTTTAAATATTTTTTTATTTTGTTGAACATTTTCCCTTTTTATAATTCTTCTTTTTTTTATTTAGTATTTTTTTTCTTTTACTTAATATTTTTTATATATTCGCATAAAAAACCAATCATGCTTATGATTTTTTGCTCTTCATAATACTTTATTTTAATTTTTTTGGTATGCCTCCGTCTACTCTGCAGTTATGCTTAAGCTTTCAACACTCATACGCCCGGTGGAGCTCGCGATTTTGTTCATGAACTCATTTTGTCTGCTGCGACTTCACCTCTATTTTTCTTTCGTTCTGTTTTGTTTTTCCATACATTTTTTTGTTGGCGTTTATGTGTACTGGCTTTTGCCGGAAGCGGAAACAAAATACATAAATTTTCGACTAATATTATGCTACGGTTTCGGCTTTTCGCAAAATATTTTTAGTTATGTGTGAATGCGTGCATTTGTCTGAGTGTTTGTTTCTACTTTAAAACTTGCAAGAGAATTTCTGATACAAAGTGTTTTTCAGCGTAGGTTTAGTAATGTGTAAAGTATATAATCATGCCACCAACATAAAATAAAAAATAACTTTTATTTTTTTTATTATTATTTAGATAAAAATTTCACTCTATTGTATTAAAATATTCTACAACAATTCTACAACAAATATTTTTAAAAAAGGCAGTATTAATATTTCAATAGATATTCTATCGGTGTTGACCCTTGTAATTTTAAAATCAAAAGGTATTCGGCACCTTGCTCCAACCTATTATTTTTTTTATTATAATATTTATAGATATTGCAAATGTGTTGCAGTTGATTGTTCAAATGGTTTACATAAATAGATGGTTGAAGTTGAGATACACAGCCCAAAGCACATCAAAGCGTTTCTGTATATTTTTTATATGAAAGGTACTCGTATAATGAATTCATATTATGAAGACATTATAAAGATAAAAAACATTTATAAGCTGGCATTATCCACTACAAAAATTCGTTTTTTGTTTATTGAAATTCACATTAACTTTAATGTGAATAATGAATAATGCGAATTAATAAATAATAACTTAGACGAAAATATCAATTGAATATTTTTGTATGAAAATCTTTGTTTGAAATGACTGTTTGTTAAGTCAATTAAAGAACCTCTAACTTAATCTGTAGAAACAAATCTGACCTATCTAGGTTAAAATGTGTCTTTACAGGACACTGGTCCATAGGGCGGCATGGAGCTAGACTCGGCCTACGCTGTGGTACCTCTTGTAGTGCGTGTCTATCAGCTTTTGAGAATATGATACCAGAACACCTGATGTGTCTTTGTCCAGGTTTGGCCAGAGCTCTTCTTCAATTCACTTAACGATATGTCCAGCATTAGCATTAACCAAATTCTTGCCTTTGTTAATGCCTCTGTTGGTTCTAGTTTGACCTTCTATCTACTATCCACTATTACGAGGTTGTTGTGGATTCAAAACGGCTTTTTAGCTAATTGAGGAGGACTCGTCCTCCCTCCACCTTAATTAATAAAAAATTAAAGAAAATTTTTTTGTTTACTATTAAATAAAAGGTTTCTTCGAACAGTAGTAAACTACAACAACATAAACTATATTTTTTTATTATTTTGATTAATTAAATTTTTAGTTGACCACACAGTTGTTTCGAATATTGCCAAATATGCATCATCAGAGGTGTTGGATTTATTTCTTATATTATTTTTAAATAATTTTTTTTAAATTGTAAGGGCTGACCCAGAGTTGAGCTTAACCTAAACTGACCCAAAGCCGTACTTTACTTGGGGGTTTTGTTAACTTGCTGTTTATAAACAAACTCATTTGGTCTATAAAACTCAGAACAATATCATAAATCAGCTGTATAATAATTGCATTAATTGATTATAGAG
>NC_051848.1:100813853-100825046 GCF_002237135.1 Teleopsis dalmanni
CAATGACTCTGGAATTACAATCCTTTCACCATAAAAAACACACTTATCTTCAGTTGCTAACGATATTCGAATTTTAAAGTATTTTTTTAAGTTATTATCAATTTTTTCTGGCCACCCATTTTTAACATATTTGTACGTTTTTAATAGTGCCACATCTTTCGACATTTCATTTTTGATGTCTTCAATCTTAATTGGAAGGTCGCCTATAAGGTTAAAAATATTAATACTATCGTCATCTTCATTTGTATCTTCTTGCAGAGGTAAACGAGACAGCGCGTCCGCATGTCCCATTTGCGATCCCTTCTTGTACTTAATTGAGTAATCATACATTGATAAAAAAACAGCATATCGCTGTAACCGGTTCGCTGCTACCGATGGCAGATTTTTTTTTATTGAAAAAATTTCCCGCAATGGCTGATGGTCACTTTCAATGGTAAACGGTAACCCAAAAATATAATTGTGAAATTTCTTCACTGCAAAAACTATCGCTAAAGCCTCGCGATGAAGTTGAGAGTAATTCTTTTCAGCCGGAGACAACGTACTAGATACGAATTGAACTGGACGTTCTTCACCGTCAATAATATGTGACAGAACGCCTCGCAAGCCATAAGGACTTGCATCGCACGAAATAATTATTGGTTTTTGTGGATCATAATGTGTTAAAACGCCAATATTCGCAATAAGTTGTTTTGATTTTTCGAATATATTTTGATGTTTTTCATTCCATATCCACGTTACATTGTTTTTAGTTAGCTCATGTAATGACGATACTTCCGCCGATAAATTAGGTATTAAATGATTATAATAATTAACCATACCCAAATACGATTTTAGTTCTGATTTATTTGTAGGCGCCGGGGCATCTAAAACTGCTTTGACTTTTTCTCTTGATGGCAATATTCCATTTTGATTAATTACGTAACCTAAATACGTTAATTCCTTTTTAAAAAATTGGCATTTTTCATAATTAATTTTTACGTTTGCCTCTAATAGCCTGTCTAAAGTTGCTTTTAAATTTTCTTCACATTCTTTCATGTTTGCTCCCCCAATTAGAAGATCATCGAAATATGAATGCACTTTATTCAATCCCTTTAAAATTTCACTTATAATTTTTGAAAAAATTTGTGGTGCCGTTTTTAACCCATACACCATTCTAGTGTACCTATATAATCCAACATGTGTATTCACAGTTAAAAATTCTTGTGATCTTTCGGACACCTTGACTTGCAAATATGCTCCCGTCAAGTCTATTTTACAAAAGTATTTCCACCCAGAGAAATTTGCCAAAATGTCGTCAATTCGCGGAATAACGTGATGCTCATTTTCTACAAATCGATTAATTGTTCTTCTGCAGTTCACACATAATCTTATGCTACCATCACCTTTATTTACTACAACTATGGGACTCGCCCATTTACTTCTGGTTGTTAGCACCATAACCCCTTCAGCACATAATCTCTGGATTTCCTCCTCTACTTTTTGTCGTACGCCAAACGGAACTGAATGCGCTTTACTGAAAATTGGATAAGCATTATCATTAAGGTCTATTTCTGCCTCATAACCAATAATTGTTGAATTGTTGTCTTTACTAAATAATTGTTTATATTTTGTAAAATCGACTTCACAGTTTTCTTTTACTAAATTGACCAACGTTGATTCTATAAAATTTTTACGCCAATTAGGTACCAACCTATCAAGCCAATTTCTACCCAACAGAATCTTAAATGCATGCGCTGAGTCTACAACAACCATATTAAGCTCATAACATTTTCCACCGAATTTTACGCGCACTTCAACCTGACCAACCACTGCAATGTTTTGACCTGTCAGGACTTTAATATTTCTTACCATCGGTTCTATTTTTATATGTTTAAATAATTTATTATAGTCAGAAATATGGCAAACAGAAACACACGCGCCGGAATCAATTTCCACATTCAATTTGTTTTGTTCAATTTCAATTGACCATTCTAAAGGTTCTGATTTTTCGTTTCGTAAATTGCACAAATAATTTACCGTGTTTTCTTCAACTAAATAATTAACATTACGTTGGTTTTTCTGGTCCCACTTTGTTGCTCTATTTTGATATTCCCGTTTCACATTTTTATTTTCATTATTTTTGTACCAGCAATTTTTCTGTATATGCCCTGGCTTCTTACAATGATAACAAATGTACTTATTTTTTTCAACACTTTTATACCTGCGCTTACTTTTGTCTCTAAAAGCTTTGTCTAATTGTTCCCTTTGATTTACTCTGCCACGTTGATTATCGCTGATCTGTTTTACGCTGTTGGACCTCATTTGCTCTATACTATTATTCGTTATGTCCGACGACAATAGCTGTGTTTCAGCAAACATGATCCGCTCAATTTTACATGCAAAACAAAAACAATGGGGTGAACCAGCAATTGATCTGGTTCACTTTCTGGTTCAATGTGGAATGTATGTAAAAGATAAAAGTGGAACGTATTTTAATGCAAATGAGGTTGGCAATGCGATGCACGGTGCAGTAAAATTTTAAACAAATCTAAATTTATATTTATTTACTATTGATTTTATTTATTTATTATTTATTTTATGTACTTATTTAATTAATATGTCATTATTATTTATTTCTTTGTTTAAAGTAACGTTCTAATTATCAATGTAATTAAAATTATTACTTTAATAATTTACGTTTTATTATTATTGAAAAAGTGTTGTTTGATAATTTATTAATATCAATTAATTTGAAATGAATATATAAAAATTAAGTTAAATACATTTATTTAATTAAAACAGAACAATACATAAGAAACCAGGCTCTCCAACATATACGTTTATAAAAAAATCATTTTCATCGCAAACGGCCTGCAAGATTAAGCCATAGTCATGCTTTCTTTTGAAATAAGCCTATTTGCTATGGTTTGGTGCATTTATTTTTAGATGTGTACTGTCTATGCAACCAATTACGAACGGGAATTTTTTCGAAGCTTCCATTTTTGCATTATTAGCAAGTGCGTATTTTAAATTAGTGTCCAATTGATATAAGCTAAACACTAGTTTTTTTAATTATTCTCCACACAGAAGCTCTTGGTATGCCAAAACAAATACCAAATTTGCAAAAAGTATTCATATTTGCCATATACCACAAAAATATATAAAATTACTTCATTGCTCTCGTCCAAATGTGATCATCACGGTTATTTTGCATTTGCTGATTGGAATTTATTAACAAATCTATTAAAATATGAAACATAATTAATATATAGCAATTGTATTTTTTATGCGCAAATATCAATCGAATAATCTTTAACGAAAAAATTATTGATCGTTTCCACAAAACTTCCACTATATCTATGCTGATACACTTCATCCCTTGAGCTTAATACCATACACTTGAACTAGTAAAAAGGGAATGGAAGAGTCAGTTTCGCTCGATGATTCTAATAACATATGCAATTTTCATTTATTAACTATAGAATTAAATTTAAGTTTTTAAGTAAATACTTCAGACATTTCAACAGATTTTATTTATTTTCCATTTTTTAGATTTTTTGTATTCAAAATTTTCTCACTTATTTTTTTAGCGCCAAAATTATTCACACAAATCAAAAAATTTTGTACACAAACCCAACTGTCATATTTCATGCGTTGCCAATTATTTTCAAACGTGATCCGTATCGTTTCAGCAAAGATGATTCAGAGCATTGAGCGGATCATGTTTGCTGAAACACAGCTAATAAAATGATTCACTTTATTTGTGATGATTGCTTACAATAGCTGCGTTTCAGCAAACCTGATCCGCTCAATGATCTGTATTATCTTTGCTGAAACGATACGGATCACGTTTGAAAATAATTGGCAACGCATGAAATATGACAGTTGGGTTTGTGTACAAAATTTTTTGATTTATGTGAATAATTTTGGCGCTAAAAAAATAAGTGAGAAAATCTAAAACTTGGAAAATAAATAAAATCTGTTGATATGTCTGAAGTATGAAATGTAAGTTTTTATTTAGTATTTACTTAAAAACTTAAATTTAATTCTATAGTAAATAAATGGAAATTGCAGATTTTATTAGAATCATCGAGCGAAACTGACTCTTCCATTCCATTTTTAAATACTAGTTCAAGTGTATTAAGCTCAAGGGATGAAGTGCATCAGCATGGATATAGTGGAAGTTTTGTGGAAACGATCAATAATTTTTTCGTTAAAGATTATTTGATTGGTATTTGCGCATAAAAAATACAATTGCTATATATTAATTATGTTTCATATTTTAATAGATTTGTTAATAAATTCCAATCAGCGAATACAAAATAACCGTGATGATCACAATCGGACGAGAGCAATGAAGGAATTTTATATATTTTTGTGGTATATGGCAAATATGAATACTTTTTGCGAATTTGGTATTTGTTTTGGCATACCAAGAGCTTCTGTATGGAGAATAATTGAAAGAACTAGTGTTTAGCTTATATCAATTGCAAAATTTCCGAATTCGTGATTGACAGCACACATGTTAAAATAAATGCACCTCACCTTAGCAATTAGGCGTATTTCAAAAGGAAGCATGAATATAGCTTAAACTTGCAAGCAGTTTTCAATGGTTTTTTTTATAAACGTGTATGTTGGAGAGCCTGTTTCCTTATGTATTGTTCTGTTTTAATTAAATAAATGTATTCAACTTAATGTTTATATATTCATTTCAAATTAATTGATTTTCATAAATTATCAAACACTTTTTTAATAATAATAAAACGTAAATAATTAAAGTAATAATTTTAATTAATTTTAATAATTTTAATTTATAGTAATAGTAATAATTAAAACATTACTTCAAACAAAGAAATAAATAATAATGACATATGAAATAAATAAGTACATAAAATAAATAATAAATAAATAAAATCAATAATAAATAAATATAAATTTAGATTTGTTTATAATTTTACTACACCGTTGCATCGCATTGCCAACCTCATTTGCATTAAAATACGTTCCACTTTTATTTTTTACATACATTCCACATTGAACCAGAAAGTGAACCAGATCAATTGCTGGTTCACCCCATTGTTTTTGTTTTGCATGTAAAATTGAGCGGATCATGCTTGCTGAAACGCAGCTATTGTAAGGATGGAAATTTTGTAATAATTTCCAACCTACATAAATTTAGTAACACCACCACTTTGAACAAAATACGTGAAGTAATCTGTAATTAGGAGAAAACATTTCAATAATAAATACAAAAGGTATATAAATAAAAATAACCATATAACATACCTTCATTATTTTTCCACATAAATTTATTTAAATTAATAAATAATAATTTATTTATAAATTATTTATTATTTTATTTATAAATAATTCAACTATAAAATAAAACCACGAGCACCGCCGCTTTTTATAAAAATGTAAACAAACATTTACAAACGTCAAAAATGTCAGAATGCAATTCGCTGCAAAAAGATGCACAAGGGAGCTTTTGTGCAAAAGTGTTAAGGGCAGTAAGTTCAACTAAGATCAACTCTAAGCTTTGTGTACTTTACACAAAAAGTTCAAGAGAAATGCATATAAAATAAGGCGCAATTTTCTAAGAATTTAGTGAGTCTTGTATGATCACTCGGTGGCATTGTATGTCAAAATATAAAATAAATAAATATAAAAAATATTGTCTGACACAGTGGCGGTTTTAAGCCTAGTTGTATAAATTACTAAAATATATATATAATTGTGTACAAGTGCATGGGCGGTTTTAAGTCAAGACACTTGGACACTATTGTATAGATATTCTATAACCGAACAAGGAAATATATTTTTTTATATATACACTAACCCTTCTGTCCCACACAGGTACGCATTGAGCAAGTAATCATACGAAGATACAAACCACGGAACCAGATTAGAGATCACCGAGCTCCAAAGGAACAACCTTCAGATACAGCAGAATACCAGGAAATAATCTCAAGTTTCTCAAGTTTAATCACGTTTAATGAATTTACTTTGTTTTTTTTTTAAAATACTATGTCATTGAATTGTACACATTAGTAATCTCAAGTTTACATAATTACGTTTAACTAAATTCCTTTTTTATAAATACTATTTTCATGAATTAATAATATTTTAAATAAATCTACATTTAAAATTTAACACACATTACTTTTATTTTGAGAAGTCCTGTCTCCGCGAATATAAATTTATTGTAGCGACCCCCTGGAAAAGACTGAGGATACCCCAGCATAAATTATAACGAAACGGGAAAATCCGTGTCGTTACAACATGCTCGCTCAAAGCTTTTAAGGTTTACTTCATTTAGTAGTCTGTTCTGAATACTGCAATTATTTAACCCACAAACAAATTTAATAAGGAGAGCTTTATCGAGGAATTCTCCAAAATCGCACTCTCGTGCAAGCTGCTTCAATTCGACAATATAATCTGCAATAGTTTCACCAGTATGTTGGTCTCTTTTAAAAAATTGATAGCACTCAAAAATTATGTTTTTTGTTGGTGCAAAGTGGGCTTTTAATTTTGCCACTATTTCTTCATATTTGAAGTCTATTTCACTTTTCGGTGCTAGCACGCTGGTCAAGGTCTTATAAAGGTCAGCGCCTCCAAGACTTATCAGAAAGGACGTCTTACTTTCGTCTTTTTCAATTTTATTTAAATTCAACAAATGACCTATACGATTAATATACAATGAAAAATCCTCACCCATTACATAATTTTCTATCGATCCAATTAATGCCACTGCCGCATTTGCCATACTGTCAGTCTCTTTTTTCACAGCTTCAGGTCTATTTTCCAAATCAATCTTTCCTTCAAGATTCATCAATTTTGTTTCCACTTATTAAATATTATAATAAATATTTTTACTTTTTCGCTTTTTTTTTTCACTTTTTCCTCGTCGCCAATTAATATATATTTGAGCAACATAAAAGACCGTTGTTGCCTACGGTTTGTAACAGACTCAATTTATTATATATTATATATTATACAGAATAGTGTTCTTATGTCTACCTTAATTCTACACTAAGAGAAAGAGAATGAGTGGGAGAGATTACTTACATACATATCATTATTATGTAATACTATTAATTGGAGTATTTTCTATTTTTTTAATCGAAAAAATTTATTATCTATTTTATTAAGTTTAGAATTTATTGTTTTAAGAATTTATTTTTTTATATATAATTATATAAATAGATCTTATTATAATAATTATTTTATAATAATATATTCAACTTTTAAAGTTTGCAAAGGGACATAAGGTATTTCTATCTCAGTGTTAATAATTCATAATATAGGATAGGATAGGAATAAATGAAGGGTACTAGATCCCGACGGAGTAGAGCACTGCGACCAAATTGATCTTTTGTGCTGCAATTGACCCTAACCGAACAGAAGACATTTCGCCTTCCAGAATGTCGTCCACTGAGGACCTCCTAATATCAGAAGGGGAGAGCAGCTGTCCTCCCAGTGAATTCCTCCTGGCCCAGATCAAGGCTGGGCACTCACAGAGAATGTGACTGGAAGTCTCGTCTGCTTCTTAGCAGAGTCGACACTCCATCTCTTTGGAAAGACCTATTTTATTAAGGTGATAACGCAGTCCGTGGTGACCCGTTAAATATCCCACCAGCAATTTGAACTCTGTTCTGCAGAAGAGGGATACCTTACCATAACTGTGGGGGTAAACCAGTTGTTTAGCCTGACGGTTCCCTTGACTGTCGCATCAATAGCGACTTCTCTCTGCTGAAATCCATTTGTCAATTAGTTGCAGATAAACTAAATCCACAATAAGGTTCCGATCCAAAGATTTGAGTGGTAGATCCTGCCCTCGCAAGACTGTCGGCAGACTCATTACTATTTATACCAGTGTGACCAGGCACCCAGCAAAGCGTCACTTTGTTTTTGTTTGTCTGCCACAACGTATCAGTCTAATAGAAGCTTTGAGAAGAACTTCCTGGAGGACAATGCATTGACTGCTGCTTGACTATCTGAGTAAATTCTGATTCGGGCGCCTTGCAACCCATTATTTATGTTGATATTAGGGCAGACCTCGATGGCATGAACCCAGTGCAAGCGAGATTCTGGTGTTGGGACCAAATATTCCAGCACCAACTCCTTCATTGATTTTTCAACCATCGGTGTACCATGAAATCACTTTTGGTTTTGCTCCAGGAGTGTCAATTTCCCAGTCCAATCGATCGAGAATGAGGACTTCGAATTTTCTACCGAAGCGAAGTTCCATGTTCATGCAATCTGTCCTTTTACAGGTCTCTATGCCAGCAAATAGTCTACAGATAGAGTTTTGTCAGTCGAGACTTCCGTGCATATTGATACCAAGGTGTAGCCTAGCTCCACTCAAGGCTGCTGTCTTTTTAATTAAGAGATGCAGAGGAGTAAATCCGGTGCTGATGTTCTAATAGCTCCCGTCATAGCACTACATGCGAGTCCTTGCAGTTTATTGTATTTGAGTATTGCAGCTTTTTGTTGTGCCTTATTCCACCGAACAAGAGCTGCGTATGATACAATGGGTCTAACCATTGTGCGGTAGATCCATGATAGAATTCTGGGACTAAGTCCTCAGGTTCTACCATATGAGTTTCTACATATTCACATGACCCGGGTGGCTTTGTCATATTATCCATATTATCCACGTGAGTGTTCCAATTAAGACGCTTATCTAGATTGATCCCTAAATATTAAACTTCATCGGAGCATTCGATAGCCGTATCTTTAGATATAGATATGGACCCAATATTCAATTTGTACCTTTTGGAAAATGGCATAATTATTGCTTTTTTTGGGTTAATACTTAGACCTTCTTTTATACACCAGTTCAGGCTTCGTGTAAAGCCACCAGCATTACATCAGTAACTGAGGCATCATATTTCCTGGAAACAATGATTGCAAGGTGATCTGCATAACCTATGGTATGGTAGCCAGATTGCTCCAGTTTAACTAGTAGATCATCTACTACCAACGTCCAGTTGAATGGTGAAAGAACTCCCCCCTGAGGGCAGCCCCGTACGGCACTAATGCTGACGATAGTACTGTCTAACTTGAAAGATATGTTCCTGTCACGTAACATCCTATCTATCCACGTTATTGTACATGAGTCTATATTTTTATGGGCCAATGTTCCGGATATGGATTCATATGATGTGTTATCAAAAGCAGCTTCTACACTCAGAAATGCACACAAGGCAATCTCTTTAGATTGAAAAGTGCTTTGAATTTTGCTGACCAATAGATGCACCGCGACCTCCGTATATTTGCCTTTTGAGTATGCATATTCTGTGAAGTGGAGAGGGACAGTTTGTTCCATTTTATTCCAAATATGCAGATCAATTAGCCTTTCAACAGTTTTTAGTAGGAAAGACATAAGACTAATGGGTCTGTAGGACTTTGGCTGGTCCATGGGTTTATTATCCAATTTGGGAATGAAGATCACGTTCACTCCTCTCCAGGAGAGAAGTATATAACCCATAATGAAACAAGTCCTAAAGAGTTTAATTAATGGGTCTAGAATGATATATGTGCAATTCTGCAGTAAATCAAACTCCACCTTGAATGGCACCTTGAATGGTTGAAATGAGCAATCTCCCATTTCA
Source organism: Teleopsis dalmanni (assembly GCF_002237135.1). Taxonomy (NCBI): domain Eukaryota; kingdom Metazoa; phylum Arthropoda; class Insecta; order Diptera; family Diopsidae; genus Teleopsis; species Teleopsis dalmanni. The sequence continues at coordinate 100,823,450 of NC_051848.1, forward strand.
CCTTGTTCTGTCGAAGATAACACCAGATAGTGCGTATTCCTGACATGTAGGAGCACAACTTCTCTGTTTGATTGTGGTGTTGTTGCTCCTGTTACGGAGCCAGGGAAGTGTGTTTGCAAAAGAAAGTCAAGGGTATCTTCACGACCAGTGGTGAAGGAGCAATCGAGTATTTTTAAAAAGGCCTACTTTGTTAGTTTTGACCTTATTTAATGCCTTGTGTAGTCTAGCTACTGCGGGCAACTTCTCGATACTATCACAGTGACTGCTCCAGCTAGTCCGTTTGGACTGTCTGATTGATTTGTTGTAGTCAGTGAGTGCAATTCTGTATTCTTGCCACCTACTAGAGCGTTTTGCTCTATTGAAAAAGCTCCTTACTAGTGTGCGCTTATTAGCTAGTTGCGAGTTCCACCAAGGAGCCTTATCTAAAATTGTGGCGTTGCCTGCAACCGTGCTGTTATGAAAGGATCTTCAACAGTTCGTAAAAGCCTAGCTAGAGAAAAGTTTGCTGAACACACTAAGTCCCTGTACCTATGCCAATTAGTTTACTTTGGTCGGTACACTTTTTCTTGCTGTACGGATATACCGGGAAGTTCAAACCTAATATGTTGATGGTCAGAAAGGGACACTTCGTCCAATACCTGCCAATTCCATATAGATTCCTCAATACCTGTGGTACATAGAGTAAGATCCAATATCTCTTCTCTTATTGCATTAATAAATTTGGGTTTGTTATCTTTAATAGCTATGATTAATTCTACGGACATAATATATTCTAATAGGTACTCACCCCTTTTGTTTATATTGCTGATTACCCACACAGTATGGTAAGAGTTTGCATCGCAGCCGCCCCGTAGATCAGTTGTTGAACTTTCGATGGTAGAACGGCTTCTTCTTCACCTGGGAAGTAGACAGAGGCCATGACTGTATCTGTGACCCCTCCTAATGTTGGTCTCTAGAAATAATTGTTGCTAGGTCTCTAGAAATAAAGTTAGTTAACGGAAGATGTTTTACGTCTCCACCGATTACGACAGCTGCAAGTGGCACTGCTATCGACCGGTAATAAACCAGCTTACCTGATTTCGAGTTTAGACCCCGAATGTGGCCATCAAACACCCACGGCTCTTGAAGAAGTCATACTGCGATGTTGTTGATTTGAACAATTCTGCACAGGGTGGCTGATGGTCCTTTAGCATGGTGCAGATTTGCCTGGAGCACTCTGGAAGTGCTCATTTGGGTCGTTAAGAGACTTACGGACGAGACTTTCACGTTTGTCTTTTTGAGAACCCATATGTTTTTGACCAGCATCATAATGGCAAAGTCTCATAATTCTCCATCGTATTCCTTTAGGTATGACCAGTAACTCTTTCCCATCATGCTGCTCTCGCTGTGTTGAATCGACACATTTTTTTTTAAATATCAGTGATCTTTTGTAAATTTGCATCTTGCTGTTGCATCGCCAAAATCCCATCCTCATTTGGAGCTCGGCTCATTTTCACATTCCGATGACCATTTAAAAGCAATATTATTAACGAATGTGCAATTTGTGCATAATTTTGAACAAATTTCCTGAAGTAAACTGTAAATCTCAAGAAACGTC
>NC_051848.1:100825146-100833663 GCF_002237135.1 Teleopsis dalmanni
TATATAAATTATTCACTAATCTTCAATCACTAAAAATTAGAAATGTGGATTGCTCGCACAATCAAAATAAAGAAATATATAAAAGCTTTGGTACATTTTTTGTTTTGGTTTCTTTTGATCAAAGTGACAGCAAAAGCTTTAGGAGTTGTAAAGATCAATGCTGCCAGAGCAATGCACAATGGAAGTATTAAAATAAGTTATAAAAGGAAAAAAGTGGGTGATGCAGGTGGGACGTTCGGAATGTACAAAAGAAAAACAGTATTAACTGAAGGTTCAAAGAACGACCTCCAAAAGTGTACGGGATGAGTTTACAACGGGTGAAATTACGGAAAGATGATAGATATAAAAAGGAAAGAGTGTTTGCTAGCGGCCTTCTTGAAAATGATTTGAACGGTGACGGTCGATGTCCGCGAGCAGTTAGAAAAGTTTTTTTATTGGTGCAATTTAAAATATGTGATTGAAATATATTAAATAATAAATAAAGTGGATATTTAAAAATAAAATACCAAAATAATGAATACTGAATTGAATACTGCAAATGATTATAATTGATAATTGTGTTATATTAAATTATTAAAAATATTCAGTGGAACAAAAATGTTAAAAATGACAATAGCATTTTTTTTTGCAATGCACTGTACATATGGTGTGAGAAATTTAATAAGTTAAAACTACCTAAAGTGCAGTTTTATATGCAAGTTAGACATATGTACGAATGTACGAAAGAAATATTCTTTACGCTTTAAACGTTTAATTTATTCTTAAAAATCGGAGGCTTGAATTATCGCTAAAGAAAACTAAAAAGTTATAAACTAATATTTAAATATTCTTTACGTTTTAAACGTTTAATTTATTCTTAAAAATCGGAGGCTTAAATTATCGCTAAGAAAACTAAAAAGTTCTAAACTAATCTGTCCACTTAACTGATGACCATAAATTGAAAACATCCCTATCTCAGTGGCATGAATAAGGCAGCAGCAAAGAACAACAAGTGAAAAGTAAATCCACCGGATGAAGAATTAGTTACTCTAACTGATCCCATTTTACAAATGAATGGCACATCACGCAATGATCTTATTGACTATGCAGAATCTGTAGAAGCTCCACAAGAAAGCAGCAACAAGACAGCAGAAACAACAACAGCTAAGTGGCGAAAAATTCATTATTTCACATGATATACCTATATCATTTATAAAATTTTTTTTTAATAATTATTTTATTATATAATTTTCATAATTTTTATTATTTTTTTTATTATTATTGAATTCTTATATCATTTATATCATTTATAAAATTTTTTTAATAATTATTTTATTATATAATTTTCATAATTTTTATTATTTTTTTTATTATTATTGAATTCTTATATCATTTATATCATTTATAAAATTTTTTTAATAATTATTTTACTATATAATTTTCATAATTTTTATTATTTTTATTATTATTGGATTCTTAATATTTAATTAAATTAATTGTTGAAACAGGAGTCAGAAGGAAAAAAGGGGAAAAGAAACATTTAAACTTAATATATATGTGGGTATATACTATATACCTATATAGGCACTATATACTATATAGGCAACAACCAATATACTATGAAAGTACTTAAGAGTACAGATAGAAAGAGAGTCTTAGGTTTTATTTTAATTACAGGTTTCCTGGCTGGTGACGTCACCAACGTGGAGGCGATTCGCAAATAAGAGTAGCTGGATAAAAAAATGCTACTTGTAATGATCCTCTCTTTGTTTGTTTATCTTTTTACTTATTTTCTTTTTCTCTTTGGGTTTTTTTTTACTTTTGATTTATTTTTGTTTAATATTTCTAATATTATTTGAATTTGTTCATTATTTTCTTATATTTTTTTTTATTTTTTTTTATTTAATATTTCTTTTAATTTTATCATGTCAATAATTTCATTTACATAATTATATTTAATAAAATGAAGTTTGTTAGTTATTTAAGCTTAGTTTAAATACCTTTTTGCTTGTTTTCTTTTTCTCTTTGGTTTTTTTTTACTCTGAATTTGTTGTGTTAAATATTTCTAATATTATATGAATTGTTCATTATTTTCTTATATTTTTTTTTATTTTTTTTTATTTAATATTTCTTTTAATTTTATCATGTCAATAATTTCATTTACATAATTATATTTAATAAAATGAAGTTTGTTAGTTATTTAAGCTTAGATTAAATATTTGTAACTCATCATTTATTTTTGTTTGTTTTGATTCAACCAAAAATATAAGTCATTAAAACCAAAAATTTTTTTTGTTTTGTTGAAAGGTTATTTAGATATATTATATGGAAAAGAAAAATTCCAACATGATGTCTGGCTAGGGATATATTAAGCTCAATAGGGTAGTACAGGGACATGTTATGAGGGGCGTATAGGAGATGAATGTAATAGACTGCTTATGAAGATAGAACAGTTGACAGGACTGAAAGACTTGAAAAAAAAATTACTAAATAGAACTAGATAGAATTTGTCAATGGCACGATATTTTTTTTTGTTTGTTGTCAGCCGGTGGCCAATAGTTGCCAAGAACTTACACCCAAAAACGGCGAGCATACCGGGCCTGCCAGCGTGCCATGCTAGGCTTCTAGAACCACCATAATCACAACATGGCTGACATAACAAATGGTGCCCAACGAACGACGAGACAACGACGAGATAACAGAGACAACTTTGGGACAGACAACGGAGATTTGCATTTACTTAATTGATCGATTAGCCAGTGGCTTAGTTAACATTCCTCTTGTAAAAGTTTGTTAAAACAAACTATACATTGCGATGTCACTTAGTTTTTAGGTAGATTGTTGGTTGAAAATGTTATTTAGTTTTTTTAAATTTTTTTACTATGAAGTATGGTTAGTTAAAACCGGTAGGTTGACTAACAATTGTCTTGTCTAATTTCTGTTCCGACGGAATAGGCATTGCAGTACTAGCGTAGTTCATTTCGTTTGATATGAAGTCGTTTTACCTTGAACCAGTTAAAAGTAAAACTATGTCTTCAAAGTTTTTTAGGAAAGTCAATTACATGAACTCTTTCATCCATACCTGAGTAATGATAGATTTAGGTATTGTTGTGTTTGGGCCAGTGGGATTGACTTACTTAACAAGTAATTCTTGAGTAGATATCAGGACGATGGAATTACATGACAGACAGACAGATAGACGAACGTTTTATATAAACTCATAAGCAAGTTTACGTCTAATCATGATGTGTCCTGATTAATAGTACTACCCAGAGCTTAGTAGAAATTTGAATTTAATTTATAACAAGGACACAAACTGCCATTATAGTAAATTGGTAATAAGTTTAATAATATCATAATATAATAAGTTTTTTTTGAGTTCCCAAAAGCAAAACCTTATTATAATATATATGAAGTAATTTTTCGTATTTTTCTTTAACTCCGATAGTTAACAAGTTCTTGCTAGATAGAATAGTTTTATCTGAATTCAATTTTTGAAATTTTTTTTGTGAATTGCTATATTAATTAGAAATATATCAGATAAGGATCAGAGGTGTAACAAATATGGAGCCTACATATAATGAGGTCGAGGTAGATGAAGGTGCTAGCAGCCAGGTAAGAGGTGCTAGACCTAAAACTAAGAGACGTCCCTCAACAGGAAAGTTAGCTCAGAAGCCAGAAATAAAATCAGACGAGAAATATGCACGCCAAAGATCTTTTAGTTTCGATAGTAAACTCGAACATTTAACTCTTGATAAGGTTAGCGACTCCGAGAGTCCGACCGAGATCGAAACCAGATCGAAAGACAGAGAAACGGCAAGCAAAGGTAACAAAGAGTTACCTGGCTCGTCAATGAATGAAGAGTTGGTTAGGCAATTTGCAGGTATGATGAGACAACAACAAGAGTTCTTTACAGATTGTATTCAGTCTCTGAGAGTAGAAGTTGGGGCTCTGAATAATAGAATGAAAGAAGTGGAGGGGAAACCTTTAAGTACAAGTCCCCAACATGCTACAAATGTGAGTGTGGATTTTGATAAGCCATTTAAAAGGAACGTGGATTTAGAAAGATGGCACATCAAATTTGACGGCTCCAATCGAGATATGACGGTGGAAAGCTTTTTGTTTCGCGTCGAGAGAATGCGTGAGCAGTATGGTGTGTCATATCAGCAGCTGTTTACCGAATTCCATTGTCTGCTGTCAGGTGATGCTCTGAAATGGTTCTGGCAGTTATTGGAACACCAAGAAAATAATCGGTATTTTGATTATTTTCAGTTAAAACCAAAGTTATTAGCTCAGTTTAAATAAGCAGAAAGTGATTATGATATAATCAGAAGGATCATGGAACGGAAACAACAACCTAATGAAGATTTTGAGCGATTCTACAAAGACATCCATGACTTGACATTCAGGCTGAAAAGGAAAATACCGGAGCCAGATCTGGCCGCTATTATCAAGAACAATATCAGAGCAGGATTGGCTAGCCTGTTGTTTTCAGCTACTTTCAGCTCTTTGACCGATCTACGGAGGGAGTGTAACCGAGCTGAAAAATTGTTAAGAGAAAACAAAGGGAGGAATCAACATATCAGTGAGGTTTGTCAGAAAGAAATAGAGTATAGGGACTAGAAAAATAACCCTAGATGGGGGTAGAGGTAATAGGTTTGGAACATCGTGAGAAAGGTATGGATATGTCAAAAGTCCGAACTGATCCAGATACCTTTTAAATCGACCCGGTATAGAAGTGCGGTAGAGAAGGATGGTAATAACGATGTGGGAAAAAGTAGGCAAGATGGAGGTGCTCTTTGTCCATCACCTTTCCACTTAAATTTGTGCTATTCGTGCGATATGCCAGTAGACTTTTATAAAATTAGGCAAGGTTCTGACCAAAAAACCATGTGTAAGTCCCATTTTCATGATATGACGTGCTTTTTGTGCAACAAGAACTCATCCTATTGTAGATATGATGGTAATGAGGGAAACGGTTCAAGGACATGGACGCCCATCGATTCCATGTGGAATCGATGTCCACAGAAGCCGAACCCAGGGTACAGATACAAGTAGGGAAAAGAGGTGAACATCACCGCGAGCACTATAGCAGTAACGAAAGAACAAGGGTAGTTAAACCACTACATCAACACAATCTGGAATGTGAAGAGAACCGAGAAAGAATTTTTAATGTGGACGTATCAAACCAATGTAAAAGGAATAGGAAATTTAGAAAAATTTTAAAACTTAAGCAGAAAAGGCGTTTGGTTAAGACAAGTCTTAGTAAAATTGTAGGTACAATAGTTACATTAGATGGAGATAATAGAATTTATGTCAAAACTAAGGTTAATCAGGAAGAAGTGATGGCCTTATTAGACTCAGGAGCAATGGCCAACTGTATAGGAAAGGGAGCATTAGAGTTTCTATGAAAGCAACCAAGTAAGCTAGTGAAATTAACAGGTAAAGCCATAAAAACTGCCAGTGAGGGAGAGGTACCTGTGATTGGAGTAGTATCACTACCAGTCCTTTGGGAAGGTCAAACTGAAATTATGGATTTTTTAGTAGTACCCACACTACAGCAACCATTCTACTTTGGAATCGACTTCTGGAAGACATTTGAGATCCCCTTGATTACCAAGCGAATCCGAAAAGCTGAAACGTTAGGCAACATAGGCGAATTGACACCTTGTTCTGCTGATTTAAAATTAACCAAACAACACCCATTGAATACTAGCCAGCAAACGAAATTAGAGCAAGTTATTAAGGAATTTCCTTCTTTTAGTGAATTAGGCTTAGGAAGTACCAGTGTCGAAAGTCATAAGATAGAGGTAACGAATGAACAGCTACCGGTGAAGCAACGACACTACCCGATTTCGCCTGCTATTCAAAAGCTTATGTATGATGAATTAGATCGAATGTTGAGCCTAGGAGTTATTGAAGAAAGCAATAGTAGCTGGAGTTCGCCTGTAACCTTAGTTGTGAAGGAAAATAAACATAGGTGGTGTTTAGATGCACGTAAGGTCAACGATCGCACAATCAAAGACGCCTATCCTCTGCCCCACATTGAAGGTATCCTAAGTAGGTTGCAGGACACCAAGTATATTTCGGCGATAGATCTCAAGGATGCCTTTTGGCAAATTCCGTTGGAGAGGGAATCAAGAGAGAAGACAGCGTTTACGGTACCAGGTAGGCCACTGTACCAGTTTACGGTTATGCCATTCGGGCTGTGTAATGCCGCTCAGAGAATGTGTCGTCTGATGGACAAGGTTATTCCAGCAGCTCTACGTGAACGTGTATTCGTTTATCTTGATGACCTATTGGTATGCTCAAGTGATTTCGAAACTCATATGATGTTATTAAAGAAAGTTGCTGATTGTCTAAGCAAAGCTAACTTGACAATAAATGTACAGAAAAGTAAGTTCTGTCATATAGAAGTAAAGTATCTGGGATATATTGTGGGCAACGGCATTATTAAAACGGATCCTGTGAAGGTTGAGGCAACATGTTTCCAAAGCCCAGAACAGCAAAACAACTTCGACGATTTCTGTTCATGACAGGATGGTACAGACGCTTTATACAAGATTACGCGACAATTGCTGCACCCTTGCATGACTGTCTCAGCAAAGGTAATTTAAAGAAATGCACCTTAACTGATCAGGCCAAAGTCGCTTTTGACAAGTTAAAAACTAGCCTCATTACCGCACCAGTACTGACGAATCCCGATTTTAATCAACATTTTTACATCCAATGCGATGCTTCTGCAGATGGCGTAGGGGGTGTCCTGTTTCAAATAGATCAAGCTGGAAATTAACGACCTATAGCCTATATGTCTTCCAAGTTGAATAAAGCACAAAAGAATTACAGTGTGACCGAACAAGAGTGTCTTGCAGCTGTACTTAGTGTAAAGAAGTTAAGAGCGTATATAGAGGGCCTGCCATTCACAATCATAACGACCATGCGAGTCTTAAATGGTTGATGAACCAGCGTGATTTGTCCGATAGACTAGCGAGATGGAGCTTGAAATTACAGGCATTTGACTTCAACATAGAACATAGAAAAGGTAATCAGAACATTGTACCTGATACACTATCAAGGATATTTGTTGACGAGATAACACAAGACACTCGCAATCTAGATGTGGATTTGCAGTCACCTTTCTTTGTAACTGATGAATATAAAGCACTCATCGAATTAGTGACCAAGGAACACCAACGTTTACCTGACCTATGTACCTTAGACGGTTACGTGTATAAAAGGACCGATTTTCGAAGTGGCGACCCACTACAAGAGGATAGTACCTGGAAATTATGGGTTCCATCTGAATTGCGATGGTCATTAGCAGAACGAGTACACGTATCACCATCATCTGGACACGAAGGGGTGCAGAAGACCTTAGCAAAATTAAAGGTAAAATATTTCTGGCCAGGAATGGTTGGTGACGTTCAAACACTGATAAAAGAATACGAGATTTGCAATACTTCTAAGGTGTCAAATAGAATGAGAAAACCACTCATGGGAATGCAAACCATAACCGAAAAACCATTCCAACGTCTGTATGTGGATTTCATGGGACCTTACTCTAGGACTAGCACAGGCAATACGGTGATTTTTGTAGGACTAGACCACTTCTCAAAATACGTATTTCTCAAACCGATGCGTTCAGCTACAGTCCAGAATATGATAAAGTATCTTGAGACTGATGTCTTCCATACATTTGGTGTACTAGAATTCATGCATTCCGATAACGGAAAACAATTTATTTCAGAAGCCTTTAATTCATTCTTGCAAAAATATGGAGTGAAACACATTCGAACTGGATTGTATTCTCCTCAAGCCAATGCTGCCGAACGAGTAAATCAGTCAGTACTTCAGATCGTTCGTTCTTATATACAAGAAAACCAACGTAATTGGGATCAGTATGTAAGTGAGGCAGCATTTGCACTCAGAAGTGTAAAACACAGCTCGATAGGTATGGAACCATATATGGCCGTGTTTGGGTCACATATGATTCAGCATGGCGCAGCATATGAGATAATGAGGAAACTGAGCTCCATACAACAATCCGAATTTGAAATATTAGAAGCGACAGACAAACAACTATTGATGCGAAAGAAACTGACGGCAGAATTGAAAGCAGCTCACCAGCGATCTGGAAGAGTGTATAATCAACGAAAAAAGGACATTCAGTTTAGAGCGGGGCAAGTAGTATATAGACGCAACTTCAGACAAAGTAAACAAGCTGATGGTTACAACGCGAAGTTAGGGAAGAAAAACGTGAAGTGCGTGATTTTAAAGGCAATAGGTTCTTCGCTATATGAGTTAGGAAACATGAATGGGGTTAGCATCGGGATATACCACGCGAAGGACATCTTTTGTCAGTAAGGAGTAAAAATCGTATCATGACAATTAAACGCCTGGCTAGATCAGTCGAAAAAGGGTGAGACTCTGTAACTCAGGGTATGGGTCGAAGCCACACGTTGGGCCCAAAAACACAAACAAAATAAAGTAAGGAAGCTGACAGCCTACCTTTGATGTTTTACAATGGTGCTCCATATT
>NC_051848.1:100833763-100846463 GCF_002237135.1 Teleopsis dalmanni
AATTAAAATTCAATATGTATATTATGTATATGATTGTTTACGAGTATAAAAAGTAAATCAATTAAATATGAGTAAAGAACTTAACTTAATAAAAACATTTGCATATTTATCGATCATTATAATTTTTATACTCATCGATCTACAGATATTTTTTTTTAAATTTGCACTGAACTTTGCACTGTCTTTTATATATACATAACAGGTTCTCATCTATAATCTGTTATCAATTGCAGCTATAATACTACATTTGTGTATCTATGCTACTTGAATATTTGAACCTATTAAATGTCCTAATATGTCAAATCTTATAATTTCGGTCCATATTAAATATTTAGTATGTAATAGCGTTACTCGTATGACAAAGTACCATAGATTAAGATTTCTCTAAAAATAGTCATTTGATTGGTGTTTGAAGAACTCAAATCTATATGATGATAAAAATCAAACTCATATAAATACGAGTATTAATTTTAAAAGATATGTATCATTCATTTCAAATTATGCAAATCTTACTTAATCAATAGAAAGTATGTATACCAATCCAGATATGCTAAAAATAAGCTAATTAAAAACTCAGTAGTAATTCGAGACCGGAATCGGGAAATTCTGCAAATTTTGTGAAGCAACAAAAAAGAATTGATAGACTATTCCAAATTATTTTACAGTAATTTTATCAGAATACCTTTAATTTCTTGATTTGTACATGTAATGTGTACTATCTGTTTATTATTGGTTACTCATGACAGTATGTAAGTTTTGGACATTTCTTAGGATCACTGAAATTAGTTAATTTCACAGCATAATTGCTATAGATTCCCCTAATTACATATGAGGAGTGTTTAGGACTCACCATAGACAAAATTGCTTTTTTTCGCCTACCATTTTTACGCTCTTCATTCCTCCTTTCAGTATTTTATTTTGTAAGTGGAATAAACAAATACATATTTCTTGTCAGATAATTAAATATAATAGTGTCCTTCATAACTTCAGAGCACACAACTTCATAAAAACACACAATTATACAATTATACAATTTTATTTTATTTTATTCATCATTATCATCACTATCATCATTATGCGATATTATCGATCACGTCTGAATTTTTTCACGCCTTTACCTTTACCTTTAACTTTACCTTTATACTCTATGTAGTTCATACTATAATTGGATACTTAAGATTTGTTATTTTTACTCGATTAATTTTTAATAAAATTTAACATGATTGAAGAAATGGTTTTCTTTATATAGAAGAAATAGTATATAGATTACTTCTGATTACCTCAGAAAGATTATAGCGCAGTTTCGTTAAAGCATACATATATCTAAACAATTTTTGAAAATCATGAATAACATTTACTACAACTTAACTTCTTAGTCTCTGATTATATATATTCTTGGGACTAAGGTTTAAAAAATAAATTAACGATATATGATTATATGGAAATTCCATTAATGATATTAATAATATTTAAGGAAAGTAGTGAACTAATTTTGATAACTGAAGAGCTGGAGTGATGTTTGCTAATTTTTGGCGTAGTCCAAAGTCACGTAGTCCAAACCATAACGAGTCTTTCGTAGAATTTTAATTAAACAGAGCAAGAAAAGAACAGTGTCCTTCAAGCATTAATAAAAAATTTAAGAAGGTATAACCTTCATCGACTTATCACCATCAGGTAAAAAATCCTGCCCTATATTATACACAGTTCTTCATTTTATATCGACCTCTAAAGGGTATAAAAACAGTTCCTGTATTCATTTCATATCATTCTGAAACAGAATCTCATACTGAGTAGAAAATTAAAGTTCATAGTTGAAAATATATATTATAGTTTTGAAGATCTGTACAAAATGAAACTAATCTCTGCGATATTAATGTTAATCTGCACCATGGCTCTGGTGTTCGCATATCCTATAGATGAAGTCAAACAGGTGAGCGGTGGTGATGTTGTCGACTCAAATGCTAGTGGTGCTAGTGGTGCTATTGCTGGAGTTGCTATCCCAGTTATTGATGCTGGCGTGGAATCAGAAGATGTAATTAGAGAAGCGCGTGATGCTAACCCAGGACGGTATGGTGGTGGTCATCACAAACAATGGAAGAGTGGTTATGGTGGTTACGGTGGTGGTTATGGACATAAGAAACAGTACAAAGGTTAAAAATATTGACTTACGCTGTATTTGAAACATCTTTTAAAAAGAATGTGAAAAACAAAAAGAATGTGGAAGGAATTTGATTATAGAAAGTGATCAATGATTACGTTTACAATTATGAAAATACCTGATTAATAATTAAAATTTTATTAATAAACATATAATTACATATAATTTTAAATTAAAATTGAATATTTGTTTCATTATTTGAAGAGCTTCGAGAAAAATGTTTTGTTTGCATTCATCAGGTCGTACTAGATTAGGCAGATCTATAGAAATCTGAAAAGAAATTTTTTGGGCGGTTATTTATACATTATGAAGTTTATTTCTAAAAAGTAAGTGAAAGAAGACAATAATAGAAGTGCTTGCTTAAATGTATGTTTTACGCATATATTCGATTATTGACTTACCACTCGAAAATTATTATTTTCTTAATCACTTTAAAACTTTAACAGAATTTGATTTCTCTTCTGGAGAATGTTTTAAGCAATTTTATAAAGTTTTAATACCATTTTCAGAAGTAAACACCTCTTAAGAAAATTTAAAAATCTGTCAAGCCATCTGTTTGATTCCTTGAAATTGAAAGTGTGATATGTGAGTGAGTGAAATAGAAAATCCAGATCCAATATATTATTATTGGAGTTTTTATATGATATCGTGAAAGGTTTTTTCAAGAGATGAGAAGAATTGACTAATATAGTAGTAATATACAAGTATATATAATATATAAGTAAACAAATGCTTTATTTTCTATATTGTCATAAAAACTATTCAGGGAAACACTTTCAGTAATATTGGAAAAACTTTAAATACTTGATTGTAACTTATCAAATCAAAGCAGATTATTGTTTCGTTAAATCATAGCGTCTGCAGGATGACGAAATATTGTCTCTCACGACCACATGCTCATAAATGTATCTCGTTTCGCCGAATTATATTGTAAATGCAACACACTTACAATTTAGAACAACCAGGAAAGTTCGACTTAAAGAAATACACTGTGCGTAAAATGTAAGAAGAAACAACCCTCATCGACTTCTCATCAACAAGTAGAGAATCCTGTTCAGTATTATGCAGAGTGTTCTTCACTTTATACTCACCTCAAAAGGGTATAAAAACAGTTCTTGTATTCATTTCATGTCATTCCGAAACTGAATTTTAAACCGAGCAGAACAATTAAGTTCATTTTAAAAATATTATACTTTTGAAGATCTATACAAAATGAAACTAATCACTATGATATTGATGGTGATCTGCACCATGGCTCTGGTGTTCGCATATCCTGGTAACGGAGCTGAGCGTGCAACTCCAGATGGTGGCCAAACTGTCGACACAAATGCTGGCGGCACAGTTGATGGAGCGGCAGTGCCAGTTGCTGAAGTTATAAAGGACTCCGATGATACAGTTAGAGATACACGTGAAGCTGGGGGATATGGTTATGGACGTGGGCATGGTGGTTATGGATATGGTGGTGGATATGGTGGTGGTTACAAAAGATACGGCCGTTAAAGAGGCTAAACATTTGATGTGAACAATAATCTTTCCAAACCTACTTCTAAAATCAAATCAGAATGAAAGAATAAATAAAAATGTACCATATTAAGTGAAACTTTCAAAATATATAAAATAAATCTAAAATCAAAATTAAAGGAAGTGTTTTTTAAATTTACGTTTTTAAATGTTCTTTTCGTTTCATGGCAAAATCATTCAAACATTCAATTCAATTTAATGTTTTCAAAATATATAGTTATAATAAATATAATAGTTAGATAGTTAGTTATAATAAATATTATAGACGGAGTGATATTTCAGTCTTTAATAGAAGATGCATTTCAATGTAAACAGGACTTTTTGCAACTAGGAATTTATAATGAAACTATTTATAGTCATTTATATGCGTCGATAAGTTGGATTATTTACTGATCTTGTGTCAAAATTTCAGATATTGAGATGAATAGAAACCGATGTTTATTTATTGAAGTGACCGTATGTGTTATCCACACAAAACCGAGCTACTAATAAGAAAGTTTCAATCCTTCTAAAACTCAAGAGGAGGAAAAATTGTGATTTTCATTGAAAAATGCAAACATCAGAATTGGGTAGATAATAAAGTTGAAATGTTAATTAAATAAAAGATATCGGTGAATGAAATTTACTATTTGAAAGTATATTAAAGAATCTAGAAATCGCTGCATTTATTCCTATACAATGAAAAACTATAAGACTGAAAAAAATTTTAAAATTATATTATGCGTTCAATTAAAACCATAATGAAGTTTGAACAATATATTTTAAATAACTGGTATCACTTTTTTAAAAAGAACTTCATTTATCAAATCAGAATAAATGATAATCTGTTTAAATTAAGCTTCTCTACAAAGTGAACTTTACTTTGTTAAGTTAAGTGTTAATATGTTACCAACAAACTAAACGGAAATATTTTCCAATAATACAGTTCCAAATAATATATATATATTCCCCCATTAGAAACAAAAAAAATTGGGGGGGGGGAGGAACAAAGAAAGCTATACTGAAATAATGTACCAGCATTACCATAATCTAACTCTCTTATAAGGAGTTTTAACCTTTTGCAACTGAGTAAAAATAATTTAAGAATCGTTATAGGAATTTTAACAGGGCACTGTAGGATAAATGATCACCTTACGATAATAAGACTTATAGATTTTGTAGGAAAGCGAATGAGAGCTCAAAACATGTGCTGGGTATGATGTATGGCAGTGCATCAGTGGTACCTTCATAAGAAGTACCTCTGTGAACATCTCATACTGTATGAAGAAAACAAACTGTGTTAAGTAAGTTCAATATCAAAGTCCAAAAAAGGTGCAAATTTATACCATGAGAAATGTATATTCATTCATACATATATTTAATTAAAATTCAATATGTATATTATGTATATGATTGTTTACGAGTATAAAAAGTAAATCAATTAAATATGAGTAAAGAACTTAACTTAATAAAAACATTTGTATATTTATCGATCATTATAATTTTTATACTCATCGATCTACAGATATTTTTTTTTAAATTTGCACTGAACTTTGCACTGTCTTTTATATATACATAACAGGTTCTCATCTATAATCTGTTATCAATTGCAGCTATAATACTACATTTGTGTATCTATGCTACTTAAATATTTGAACCTATTAAATGTCCTAATATGTCATATCTTATAATTTCGGTCCATATTAAATATTTAGTATGTAATAGCGTTACTCGTATGACAAAGTACCATAGATTAAGATTTCTCTAAAAATAGTCATTTGATTGGTGTTTGAAGAACTCAAATCTATATGATGATAAAAATCAAACTCATATAAATACGAGTATTAATTTTAAAAGATATGTATCATTCATTTCAAATTATGCAAATCTTACTTAATCAATAGAAAGTATGTATACCAATCCAGATATGCTAAAAATAAGCTAATTAAAAACTCAGTAGTAATTCGAGACCGGAATCGGGAAATTCTGCAAATTTTGTGAAGCAACAAAAAAGAATTGATAGACTATTCCAAATTATTTTACAGTAATTTTATCAGAATACCTTTAATTTCTTGATTTGTACATGTAATGTGTACTATCTGTTTATTATTGGTTACTCATGACAGTATGTAAGTTTTGGACATTTCTTAGGATCACTGAAATTAGTTAATTTCACAGCATAATTGCTATAGATTCCCCTAATTACATATGAGGAGTGTTTAGGACTCACCATAGACAAAATTGCTTTTTTTCGCCTACCATTTTTACGCTCTTCATTCCTCCTTTCAGTATTTTATTTTGTAAGTGGAATAAACAAATACATATTTCTTGTCAGATAATTAAATATAATAGTGTCCTTTATAACTTCAGAGTACACAACTTCATAAAAACACACAATTATACAATTATACAATTTTATTTTATTTTATTCATCATTATCATCACTATCATCATTATGCGATATTATCGATCACGTCTGAATTTTTTCACGCCTTTACCTTTACCTTTAACTTTACCTTTATACTCTATGTAGTTCATACTATAATTGGATACTTAAGATTTGTTATTTTTACTCGATTAATTTTTAATAAAATTTAATATGATTGAAGAAATGGTTTTCTTTATATAGAAGAAATAGTATATAGATTACTTCTGATTACCTCAGAAAGATTATAGCGCAGTTTCGTTAAAGCATACATATATCTAAACAATTTTTGAAAATCATGAATAACATTTACTACAACTTAACTTCTTAGTCTCTGATTATATATATTCTTAGGACTAAGGTTTAAAAAATAAATTAACGATATATGATTATATGGAAATTCTACTAATGATATTAATAATATTTAAGTAAGGTAGTGAACTAATTTTGATAACTGAAGAGCTGGAGTGATGTTTGCTAATTTTTGGCGTAGTCCAAAGTCACGTAGTCCAAACCATAACGAGTCTTTCGTAGAATTTTAATTAAACAGAGCAAGAAAAGAACAGTGTCCTTCAAGCATTAATAAAAAATTTAAGAAGGTATAACCTTCATCGACTTATCACCATCAGGTAAAAAATCCTGCCCTATATTATACACAGTTCTTCATTTTATATCGACCTCTAAAGGGTATAAAAACAGTTCCTGTATTCATTTCATATCATTCTGAAACAGAATCTCATACTGAGTAGAACATTAAAGTTCATAATTGAAAATATATATTATAGTTTTGAAGATCTGTACAAAATGAAACTAATCTCTGCGATATTAATGTTAATCTGCACCATGGCTGTGGTGTTCGCATATCCTATAGATGAAGTCAAACAAGTGAGCGGTGGTGATGTTGTCGACTCAAAAGCTAGTGGTGCTATTGCTGGAGTTGCTGTCCCAGTTATTGATGCTGGCGTGGAATCAGAAGATGTAATTAGAGAAGCGCGTGATGCTAACCCAGGACGGTATGGTGGTGGTCATCACAAACAATGGAAGAGTGGTTATGGTGGTTACGGTGGTGGTTATGGACATAAGAAACAGTACAAAGGTTAAAAATATTGACTTACGCTGTATTTGAAACATCTTTTAAAAAGAATGTGAAAAACAAAAAGAATGTGGAAGGAATTTGATTATAGAAAATGATCAATGATTACGTTTACAATTATGAAAATACCTGATTAATAATTAAAATTTTATTAATAAACATATAATTACATATAATTTTAAATTAAAATTGAATATTTGTTTCATTATTTGAAGAGCTTCGAGAAAAATGTTTTGTTTGCATTCATCAGGTCGTACTAGATTAGGTAGATCTATAGAAATCTGAAAAGAAATTTTTTGGGCGGTTATTTATACATTATGAAGTTTATTTCTAAAAAGTAAGGGAAAGAAGACAATAATAGAAGTGCTTGCTTAAATGTATGTTTTACGCATATATTCGATTATTGACTTACCACTCGAAAATTATTATTTTCTTAATGACTTTAAAACTTTAACAGAATTTGATGTCTCTTCTGGAGAATGTTTTAAGCAATTTTATAAAGTTTTAATACCATTTTCAGAAGTAAACACCTCTTAAGAAAATTTAAAAATCTGTCAAGCCATCTGTTTGATTCCTTGAAATTGAAAGTGTGATATGTGAGTGAGTGAAATAGAAAATCCAGATCCAATATATTATTATTGGAGTTTTTATATGATATAAAGATCGTGAAAGGTTTTTTCAAGAGATGAGAAGAATTGACTAATATAGTAGTAATATACAAGTATATATAATATATAAGTAAACAAATGCTTTATTTTCTATATTGTCATAAAAACTATTCAGGGAAACACTTTCAGTAATATTGGAAAAACTTTAAATACTTGATTGTAACTTATCAAATCAAAGCAGATTATTGTTTCGTTAAATCATAGCGTCTGCAGGATGACGAAATATTGTCTCTCACGACCACATGCTCATAAATGTATCTCGTTTCGCCGAATTATATTGTAAATGCAACACACTTACAATTTAGAACAACCAGGAAAGTTCGACTTAAAGAAATACACTGTGCGTAAAATGTAAGAAGAAACAACCCTCATCGACTTCTCATCAACAAGTAGAGAATCCTGTTCAGTATTATGCAGAGTGTTCTTCACTTTATACTCACCTCAAAAGGGTATAAAAACAGTTCTTGTATTCATTTCATGTCATTCCGAAACTGAATTTTAAACCGAGCAGAACAATTAAGTTCATTTTAAAAATATTATACTTTTGAAGATCTATACAAAATGAAACTAATCACTATGATATTGATGGTGATCTGCACCATGGCTCTGGTGTTCGCATATCCTGGTAACGGAGCTGAGCGTGCAACTCCAGATGGTGGCCAAACTGTCGACACAAATGCTGGCGGCACAGTTGATGGAGCGGCAGTGCCAGTTGCTGAAGTTATAAAGGACTCCGATGATACAGTTAGAGATACACGTGAAGCTGGGGGATATGGTTATGGACGTGGGCATGGTGGTTATGGATATGGTGGTGGATATGGTGGTGGTTACAAAAGATACGGCCGTTAAAGAGGCTAAACATTTGATGTGAACAATAATCTTTCCAAACCTACTTCTAAAATCAAATCAGAATGAAAGAATAAATAAAAATGTACCATATTAAGTGAAACTTTCAAAATATATAAAATAAATCTAAAATCAAAATTAAAGGAAGTGTTTTTTAAATTTACGTTTTTAAATGTTCTTTTCGTTTCATGGCAAAATCATTCAAACATTCAATTCAATTTAATGTTTTCAAAATATATAGTTATAATAAATATAATAGTTAGATAGTTAGTTATAATAAATATTATAGACGGAGTGATATTTCAGTCTTTAATAGAAGATGCATTTCAATGTAAACAGGGCTTTTTGCAACTAGGAATTTATAATGAAACTATTTATAGTCATTTATATGCGTCGATAAGTTGGATTATTTACTGATCTTGTGTCAAAATTTCAGATATTGGGATGAATAGAAACCGATGTTTATTTATTGAAGTGACACAAAACCGAGCTACTAACAAGAAAGTTTCAATCCTTCTAAAACTCAAGAGGAGGAAAAATTGTGATTTTCATTGAAAAATGCAAACATCAGAATTGGGTAGATAATAAAGTTGAAATGTTAATTAAATAAAAGATATCGGTGAATGAAATTTACTATTTGAAAGTATATTAAAGAATCTAGAAATCGCTGCATTTATTCCTATACAATGAAAAACTATAAGACTGAAAAAAATTTTTAAATTATATTATGCGTTCAATTAAAACCATAATGAAGTTTGAACAATATATTTTAAATAACTGGTATCACTTTTTTAAAAAGAACTTCATTTATCAAATCAGAATAAATGATAATCTATTTAAATTAAGCTTCTCTACAAAGTGAACTTTACTTTGTTAAGTTAAGTGTTAATATGTTACCAACAAACTAAACGGAAATATTTTCCAATAATACAGTTCCAAATAATATATATATATTCCCCCATCAGAAACAAAAAAAATTGGGGGGGGGGGAGGAACAAAGAAAGCTATACTGAAATAATGTACCAGCATTACCATAATCTAACTCTCTTATAAGGAGTTTTAACCTTTTGCAACTGAGTAAAAATAATTTAAGAATCGTTATAGGAATTTTAACAGGGCACTGTAGGATAAATGATCACCTTACGATAATAAGACTTATAGATTTTGTAGGAAAGCGAATGAGAGCTCAAAACATGTGCTGGGTATGATGTATGGCAGTGCATCAGTGGTACCTTCATAAGAAGTACCTCTGTGAACATCTCATACTGTATGAAGAAAACAAACTGTGTTAAGTAAGTTCAATATCAAAGTCCAAAAAAGGTGCAAATTTATACCATGAGAAATGTATATTCATTCATACATATATTTAATTAAAATTCAATATGTATATTATGTATATGATTGTTTACGAGTATAAAAAGTAAATCAATTAAATATGAGTAAAGAACTTAACTTAATAAAAACATTTGTATATTTATCGATCATTATAATTTTTATACTCATCGATCTACAGATATTTTTTTTTAAATTTGCACTGAACTTTGCACTGTCTTTTATATATACATAACAGGTTCTCATCTATAATCTGTTATCAATTGCAGCTATAATACTACATTTGTGTATCTATGCTACTTGAATATTTGAACCTATTAAATGTCCTAATATGTCAAATCTTATAATTTCGGTCCATATTAAATATTTAGTATGTAATAGCGTTACTCGTATGACAAAGTACCATAGATTAAGATTTCTCTAAAAATAGTCATTTGATTGGTGTTTGAAGAACTCAAATCTATATGATGATAAAAATCAAACTCATATAAATACGAGTATTAATTTTAAAAGATATGTATCATTCATTTCAAATTATGCAAATCTTACTTAATCAATAGAAAGTATGTATACCAATCCAGATATGCTAAAAATAAGCTAATTAAAAACTCAGTAGTAATTCGAGACCGGAATCGGGAAATTCTGCAAATTTTGTGAAGCAACAAAAAAGAATTGATAGACTATTCCAAATTATTTTACAGTAATTTTATCAGAATACCTTTAATTTCTTGATTTGTACATGTAATGTGTACTATCTGTTTATTATTGGTTACTCATGACAGTATGTAAGTTTTGGACATTTCTTAGGATCACTGAAATTAGTTAATTTCACAGCATAATTGCTATAGATTCCCCTAATTACATATGAGGAGTGTTTAGGACTCACCATAGACAAAATTGCTTTTTTTCGCCTACCATTTTTACGCTCTTCATTCCTCCTTTCAGTATTTTATTTTGTAAGTGGAATAAACAAATACATATTTCTTGTCAGATAATTAAATATAATAGTGTCCTTTATAACTTCAGAGTACACAACTTCATAAAAACACACAATTATACAATTATACAATTTTATTTTATTTTATTCATCATTATCATCACTATCATCATTATGCGATATTATCGATCACGTCTGAATTTTTTCACGCCTTTACCTTTACCTTTAACTTTACCTTTATACTCTATGTAGTTCATACTATAATTGGATACTTAAGATTTGTTATTTTTACTCGATTAATTTTTAATAAAATTTAATATGATTGAAGAAATGGTTTTCTTTATATAGAAGAAATAGTATATAGATTACTTCTGATTACCTCAGAAAGATTATAGCGCAGTTTCGTTAAAGCATACATATATCTAAACAATTTTTGAAAATCATGAATAACATTTACTACAACTTAACTTCTTAGTCTCTGATTATATATATTCTTAGGACTAAGGTTTAAAAAATAAATTAACGATATATGATTATATGGAAATTCTACTAATGATATTAATAATATTTAAGTAAGGTAGTGAACTAATTTTGATAACTGAAGAGCTGGAGTGATGTTTGCTAATTTTTGGCGTAGTCCAAAGTCACGTAGTCGAAACCATAACGAGTCTTTCGTAGAATTTTAATTAAACAGAGCAAGAAAAGAACAGTGTCCTTCAAGCATTAATAAAAGATTTAAGAAGGTATAACCTTCATCGACTTATCACCATCAGGTAAAAAATCCTGCCCTATATTATACACAGTTCTTCATTTTATATCGACCTCTAAAGGGTATAAAAACAGTTCCTGTATTCATTTCATATCATTCTGAAACAGAATCTCATACTGAGTAGAACATTAAAGTTCATAATTGAAAATATATATTATAGTTTTGAAGATCTGTACAAAATGAAACTAATCTCTGCGATATTAATGTTAATCTGCACCATGGCTCTGGTGTTCGCATATCCTATAGATGAAGTCAAACAGGTGAGCGGTGGTGATGTTGTCGACTCAAATGCTAGTGGTGCTATTGCTGGAGTTGCTGTCCCAGTTATTGATGCTGGCGTGGAATCAGAAGATGTAATTAGAGAAGCGCGTGATGCTAACCCAGGACGGTATGGTGGTGGTCATCACAAACAATGGAAGAGTGGTTATGGTGGTTACGGTGGTGGTTATGGACATAAGAAACAGTACAAAGGTTAAAAATATTGACTTACGCTGTATTTGAAACATCTTTTAAAAAGAATGTGAAAAACAAAAAGAATGTGGAAGGAATTTGATTATAGAAAATGATCAATGATTACGTTTACAATTATGAAAATACCTGATTAATAATTAAAATTTTATTAATAAACATATAATTACATATAATTTTAAATTAAAATTGAATATTTGTTTCATTATTTGAAGAGCTTCGAGAAAAATGTTTTGTTTGCATTCATCAGGTCGTACTAGATTAGGTAGATCTATAGAAATCTGAAAAGAAATTTTTTGGGTGGTTATTTATACATTATGAAGTTTATTTCTAAAAAGTAAGGGAAAGAAGACAATAATAGAAGTGCTTGCTTAAATGTATGTTTTACGCATATATTCGATTATTGACTTACCACTCGAAAATTATTATTTTCTTAATCACTTTAAAACTTTAACAGAATTTGATGTCTCTTCTGGAGAATGTTTTAAGCAATTTTATAAAGTT
>NC_051848.1:100846563-100853360 GCF_002237135.1 Teleopsis dalmanni
AAATTGTTGAGTACTATATTTCTTAGGGCTAGTTCAAACTATGTCTTATGTAGTTTTAAAAGATTATTGTGAAAAATCTTTTCTCTACCCTTTATAATTATTTTCGTGTTTACGGGAGTAGGTATTTCTGTAACTTGAAAAGGACCTTCCCATATAGGTGAAAATTTATTTTTTCTATTTGGGTTTTTCAACCACACTTTTTCCCCTATTTTGAACATTCTATTTTTAGTTCCTTTATCATAGTACTCTTTTGCTTTTTCTTTAGCTATTTTATGGTTCTTTCTTACTAATTCATATGACCGTTGTATTTGATATTTTAACAATTTGGAATAATCGTCATAATTATAAACTGGAGTTGGCTTTCGCTTTAAACTTATTGGTATCACGAATACAAAACCAAATAGCGTTTTAGTAGGTGTTTGCTTAGTGCTTGTATGCATTGTATTATTATGTACATGCATTGCATGATGTAACCATTCATCCCAATTTGACCCATCTTCTTTCACAAAATTCCTCAGGAACTCTGCTAAAGGTCTATGACTGCGTTCAAGAGCTCCGTTTGCCTATGGATGATAGGGTGTAGTTTGAAGTTTTTTAATACCCAGAATTTTACATGTTTCTTTGAAAAGCTTTGATGTAAAATTCGTTCCATTATCCGTAATTAAAACTTTAGGAATATTAAACGTTGCGATAATTTCATGAAAAAACTTTCTCGCCACTGTTGAGGCTTCTGCATCTGGTAACGCAGTACATATTAGATATTTTGAGAAATCATCTTGAAAAGTCAAGATGAGTTTATTCCCACTTTCCGTAGTCGGTAATGGACCTACTATATCCATGAATACTTTATCAAACGGTCTTTGGGGCGTGTCAGTTAGAATCAGTGGTAATCTCTCCACTTTTGAGCTTTTGTGAGCATTTATGACAAGCTGTTATGTATTCTTTTATTTGTTTTTGCATGCCTGCCCACTTGAACTGCTTTCTTATTCGGAAATAAGTTTTAGTTACCCCTTTATGACCTCCTATTGGTGAATCATAAAATTTTTTCAAAACTTCTTGAATGTCTTTTTTACTTTTTAAGTATACTGCAAAATCTTCGTGTGTATGTGCTATTGAATTCTCTATTTCCTCTTGGTTTTTTATTGAAATTGTATTTGAGTTTTTTGCAAGTTCCGCCTCTTTTGCTTTACCCCTTGTTATAACCGCTATTGGAAGTCTACTCAAAGCATCCCCATTTTTGTTAGTCTTTCCCGGTTTATAAAAAATCTCGAAATCATATTCTAGTAGCTTCAAACGAAATCTTCCCAGTCGCGTGTCTTGATCTTTTAGATTAGCAATTCCACGTAATGGCTTATGGTCCGTATATATTTTAAAATGTCTTCCCAGCAAACGTGATCTAAAATTTCTTGTTGCCCATACTATAGCAAGTAATTCCTTCTCTATAGTTGAGTATCTTTTTTCAGTACTGCTGAGAGCACGGCTTGCGAAGTAAATAGGTAAGTCTGATCCAACTTCTGCTTGGGATAGTACTGCCCCTAATGCTTCCTTACTAGCATCCGTTGTTAATAAAAATTCTTTTGAAAAATCTGGATATTGTAAAATTGGTGGACTAGTTACTGCTATTTTCAACTGGTCCATTGCTTTGTGACATTTCTCATTCCATTCGAACTTTTCCCCTTTCCTCAGTAATTTGTTCAATGGTAAAGACACTTGAGCAGCTTGTGGAATAAATTTTCTATAGTAGTTTATTAGACCTAAAAATGATTGCAGGTCTTTTACATTTCTAGGTACTGGGATGGCTGTAACACATTTTGTTTTCTCCGGGTCTGGTATCACTCCTTTGTCTGAACTTTTATGTCCTAAATATACGAATTCTCTCCTTAATAGTTGACATTTCTCAGTTTGTAGCTTTAAATTGTTTTCCCGAAGAGCTTGTAATACATTCCTAAATCGTTTGTCATGTTCTTCTAAATTACTGCCGTATATTACAATATCGTCAAGATATACAAAGCAATCAATTCCCTGTAGTCCTGTCAGAATGCTATTCATTATGCGCTGGAATGTTGCGGGTGCTCCTGTCAATCCAAACGGCATACGTCGAAATTCAAAATGTCCAAGTCCCGTACTAAATGCTGTTTTTTCTCTGTCTTTGTGTTCAACTATCACTTGGTGATAGCCACTAGCTAAATCCAAAGTCGTAAAATATCTACTACAACCTAACTGATCTAAAATTTCATCTATTCTCGGAATTGGAAAAACTTGTTCGATGGTTTTTTCATTTATTTTTCTGAAATCTACCACTAGACGCCATTTCTTTTTCCCATCCGTACCAAGTTTTTTAGGTACTAAAATTATTGGTGAATTCCATGATGACTTGCTTTTAGTTATAATTCCTTCCTCCAGCATTTTATTTACTTGTTTGTTTATCTCTTCTTTATGTGTTTCTGGTAATCTATATTGGCGTTGATTTATTGGTATCTGACCTAGTTCTGTTAGAATGTCATGTTTTAACACAGAAGTGTATGTAAGTCTATCTCCTGGTAAATGAAACACATCATTATATTCTTTAATAGTTTTTGTTATCAGACTTCTTTCCTCTGCATTTAAATTCTTGTCCAAATTTACTGTTTCTAATAGCAACTCATAACGTTCCTCCATATTAATTTCCTTATTTAAATTGACATTTGGTAGCCTGTATTCATCAAAATTAGACATATCACTACCCTCTAACTCAATTTCTGCATCAATTTTAACAGAATAATTATTTGCATTTAAAATTTTTACGTAGCCTATACCATTTATTACTTTAGTAAGGCATTCTCCTGAGTAAACTTTTGGCAAAATTTTTTTTTTATGAACAATTACTGTTCCCCTTTTAGGTGCTGTTTTTATTGGCACTACCATTGTAAATCTAGGTGGGATCGTGATACACTCAGTTATACAAATCCGACCGTGATCTGCAATGTCTATCAGAGGTAAAACTGCCACTTCTTTCTTATTATCATGTAATTTTAGAACTTTTCCAATTGTATCCATTGTTGAACGATTCCATAGTTCATCTCTTCCCAGTAATCCATCTGCTGGTATCTTGCTTCCCAATGGAACTACATGCATGTTGAATTTTAACTCAGTAAATTCCCCATGCTCTATTTTTACTGTACCCAATGTACTTATGTTACCACCAAAGGCTCCTATCAGTCCCTTTATATTGCGTTTATTTATTTCTGCTTTATTTAATAGCGCTTCGGACTTTATCAAACTTGTGTCAGCTCCGGAATCCACTAGAAATAACAATTTATTGCCCACTGCCTGTTTACAAGGTACTTCTATATAGGCATCATCGAACGATTGACTAATACCGTCCATGGTATTGTAATTCATTCCCGTAACCCGTGGTATTCGAAAATTCTGAGACATCCAATTTTTATTGATTTTCAACTGCTCCCACAGTGATGAAAAAACTGACATTATTAACATGCATATAATCAGTACATGTATTACAATAATTACCAAATATTTCTTACAATCATTTGATAATTGTTCTTTAAATTTCTTAAATGTATAATCTGCCATATTTGTTAACTTTATGCTATTTACTTTCAAGTTATGAGATTCTTTTGCTTCCATTATGTTTAATTTATATTCTTTCTTTTTTTCTAATACATTCCTTTGGACTTTATCTTTTATTTTTGATGCTGGTTCCCATTTTTGTGTTATATTTATCCTTCTTTGTTTGTCGGCATTCCAGTCTAGCGTCTTAGACTGGGCCGGTTGGAGTTTCCCTGCTGAGTAGATAGTGTTACTCGGCAAACCTTTGCCATATGCCCTTCTATTCCACATCTGAAACATTTAATTTTCTCTCCTCCAGAGCTACTGCTCACTTGGTTATTCTGTGGTTTATTTCTGTGTTGTGAATAATTTTGGTTACTTGTCCAACGACTATAATTATTTGTTATTTGACGTTGATTTCTATTGTCTGAATTTACAAATTTAGAAAACCTATTTTGTTCATGCCCCTTTACTTTACAAATATTACAAAACAACGTATTCAATTTCTTAAAACATTTTGAAGAGTCATGCCCTATTTTTTTACAGAAATCACATGTTATTTGTTTCGTAGTTATCTCATTAATTGTACCAATTCTACATTTTGGGCCATTCTCATGACCATATTTACCACAATTTGAGCAGTACGGTGTGTTTTGTCTGTCTTGGCAATTTACCCATCCGTGTCCTAATTTGTTACAAAAAACACACTTTGTTTCTGCTAACGACATGTTAATATTAGAACGATGTTCCCCTAAAAGCTCTTCCGCTGATTCTGCTATGGCCACAAGTTTAGTTATTGTGTCATTCTCCAATCCAATAAATCGGTGTTTAAATTACTGTCTCTAAGTCCCTTTGTGAAACACCTGACTGCTAACTGTTTGTACTCTCTTAATTGCGACAGGATTTCCACTTCACCCCTTTGATTTTTTATTTGTGTCTCCGCTTCGTGGAGTAGAGCCTGTAGGCGCCCCCCATAAGCGGTAGCAGATTCATTCTGTCTTTGCTTGTTGAGTGTTAAATCTTCTCTGATGTGCTCAAGGGTCCTCCTTCTTAAATACGTTCGTTTGACAGCTTCGCACAAATCGTTTATTGTAAAGTAGGGTCTATTAGCAATATTGTCTTATGCTAAACCCACTAACCGTTGTTTTACACATCTTACAATATATTGTGCTCCAGCTTGAGGTAAAGCTTGTTGCACTAGTTCGCAACCAGCTACAAATTTATGTACCTCTGCTCTTAGCTCCGGGCCTTCTGTTCCAGCGAAGTATGGAACCACTTTAGATACTGTTTCCATAATTACACTTATGGACGTCATGTTTTGTTCCGTTCCTAAACCTTTATTATTTGCCAACTCCTCTTCCGTTGTTTGATTATTTGTTTTGATCATTGGTTTATTTTTGTCGAAATCACTTTTATTTTTCCTTGGATTTTCCTGATCCGTTTTATAATAGCGTTCTAATTCTTTTTGTAATTGTTTTACTTGTAGCACGAGTTTCTTTATTGTTTCTTCCTTTTCCCTAATTTGGTTTCTAATTCACTGTCCTCCTCCAGGTATATGCTAATGTCTTTATCTGACTTTCCTTCTCTTCGAAGTTCTTTTTCCAAGCTTAACGTCTGATTTTCTGCGTCTTGAAGTAAAACAGTCAATTCTTTTGTCTGTAGAACTAGCTGTTTGCATTTATACTCCAAGCCACACTTAGCATCTGATAATTCTTCTAATGTACTCTGTAATTTTCCTGTTTTTATTCCTTCAACTTTCTCTATCTGTTCTTTTATATATTCTAATTCGTCTATTTTTGGCAATCTATTATGTCTTATGTAATCTTTAGCTAATTCAAGAAATTCTTTATCTGGATTCAATTCTACTAGTTTGTCCCACGCTTGATTCAATGTACTGTAACGACACGGATTCGTCGTTTTAATTCTGCTGAGGTATTACTCAGTCGCGGTCCGGGTCGTTGCAATAAATTTGTTTTATTGACTAGTTCGAAGCTGGTAAACCAATGAGTGGAAAGTAAAAGACCGTTTGATTTTATTATTTTAAAATTTATTTATTAAAAGAAAAAAAAGATTATTTTAAATAACTTATTCTAGTCTTGATTCTACTCAGTAAGTTTTATCCAAAGACGTCAGAACATCAAAGGGTTTTTTTCCAAATCTACGTAATTAGTTTCTAGCCAAAGACGTCAAAACATCAAAGGCGTTTATAAAGTCTATTCAATAATTTTACCCAAAGACGTCAGAACATCAAAGGGTTTTTCCCAAATCTACGTAATTAGTTTCTAGCCAAAGACGTCAAAACATCAAAGGCGTTATACGATCTACTCACAAGTTTCTACGAATTTATTTAGCCTTAGCGTCGAAACACTATAGGCTTCTAAAAGTGGACTTAGCGCTGGAGTAGTGATCTACTCACTTCGGTGTGCCGGTGCTAAGTGATCTTTCATATAAAATCTCCGCTATTTATATACGACACTTTGCTTTGCTTAAATGCACGCACAACCGCACAAGTGTAATTCGCTGTCAGCTTTGTTATGCTTGTCGTGTGTGCGTATGTTCGCCGTTGGCTTTGTTTTGCTTGTCGTGTGTGTGTGTGTTCGCGGTTGGCTTTGTTTTGCGTGTCGTTTGTGCGTATGTTCGCGGTTGGCTTTGTTTTGCGTGTCGTTTGTGCGTATGTTCGCGGTTGGCTTTGTTTATTTGTTTAAATATATAAATCGAGTTTTATCCAGACGATTTTTAATAAAAAATAATAAGTTTTATGTAGGGCGGAATTTGTACAAAATTCCGTCCTTACATTTCCCTCCTTCTTCGGGGGATTTGAACTCGACTACTTCGTTGAATGGTTTCGTGTCCGCTTTCTAGGATTCCTAAAAACTTTGAGGAATTCATCTTGATGTGTACTGGTGTAATCCTGCTCACGTGGTACATCTGGACTTTGAGTTTTCGACTCTGTGTTGAGTTTTAAATTTCGCAGACGTGGTACATCTGGACTCTGACTTTTCGACTCTGGGATGAGTTTTAAACTTCGCTGACGCGGTACTTTTGGACTCTGACTTTTCGACTCTGTGTTGAGTTTTAAACTTCGCTGACGCGGCACTTTTGGACTCTGACTTTTCGACTCTGTGTTGAGTTTTAAACTTCGCTGACGCGGTACTTCTGGACTCTGACTTTTCGACTCTGTGTTGAGTTTTGAATTTCGCTGACGCGGTACATCTGGACTCTGACTTTTCGACTCTGTGATGAGTTTT
>NC_051848.1:100853460-100869150 GCF_002237135.1 Teleopsis dalmanni
AAATCGCTATTCTAAACTCAGTCTCGATAATAAATTGTTAATTTACAAATCAATATTGAAGCCAATTTGGAACTATCGTATAGAACTGTGGTGTTCAGCGTGTAACACATATATAGAAAAAATCCAAAGAGTACAAAATAATATTCTCCGATATTCTCCGATTCACAAAGATCTAAATCTACTAGCCGTTGAAGAAGTAATTCGCTTATATACAATTGAATGCCTAGAGAAACTCAAGTCAAACATGAGGATCCAAATAATCATGTTTGTCACTTATATTGTATTATAATCATTGATATATATGAATACCCTAGCTCAATTGCATACATATAGGTTTTTTAATTATTTTCAATTTCTATTTATTAAAATTCAATAAATGACAAGGAAAAAATATATATCCCTTTAGTGAAATAAAATGCTTATTTTCAGCTTCATTCTTTGTAATTTTCATTAAACAATATAATTCTCAATATAATTCTCAAAGTAATTCTCAATATAATTCTCAATATAATTCTCAGTAGAATTCTCAATATAATTCTCAATGTAATTCTCAATTAAATTTGCAATATAATTCTCATTATGTTCGCGCGTTCTGAACTATAAATTTATGAGTTAAAAATAGTGACTGTGAAAATGTTAATATAAACGAAATTAATGGACTAAGTTTTTAGTAACGTGATTATTTCGGAAAGTTAAATTTAAATTTTAAATTGTGATTAAAGTAGAAATATTTTGTTCCGAATTAGATACATTATCTAAATAGATTACATTAATATATGTTACGTATTTGTGTATTTCACATTTATTCTTATATCTCCGAACATCATTAATACATATTACTTTTCGGAGGGCAGATATATATAAAATTTACCTGATTTAAATATTAAATCTGGAGTAAAAGCTAGCATTCGTACTTTTTATATTATAGGTATTATTGAAAAGTTAAGTTCTAAAAAAAGCTCAGTATAAAAACTTCTAATGAAATTAATTGTCTTTTATAGATAGGTAAGGTAAAAATAAATACTATTTTACTTACTAGTTTTGCAACCAGAAAGCATGTGAGGACATTAGACACTTTCTGGCCAATTGCCCTATTTCACGATAATTAAGAAAGCGATGTCAGGGAAAGATCATTCTTTCTACAGAAAATTACGAAATTGTTCTAAATAAAAGAAACTAGGTCGGATGCAATCGGCTAACGTCATGCCAATATGCCGTAAAATATATAGAATACAATAATTTTATAAATTAGTGTCACGTATTGATTATAAGAATTATGTTATAAATTATAATTATTACATAGTATTAAGCCCCCTGGAACGAATACTGGTACTTTCGGTTTGAACTATTAAATATACCTACTCGCAGGTAAACTGAAATATAAACTGTTAAATATTTTGATGGTGGATATTTGATGATGGATATTTTTAAGTATACGAGTATTAGTCCACATAGGCGTATGGTCACAGTCCAAACAATCTTCTTTCAGGGAAATGATTTAAAGTTATCCATATTTGAGGTCTTTATATTGTAGTAGATCTTTGTTTTGTAAAACCATGATTATTAAACAGAACTAACAAATACACTATATTTGTACATTTGTAAATATAATATATTATATTTAAGCATATATAATAAACATGACTAGTTTTGGTTAAGAGAAACATACTAGTGTCTAAACGTGCGTCCGGTGTTTAAAACTATTTAGATATATATTTCTACGGGTAGCTGCTGAAGGTATTTAACAGTGTTCAGAGTAGTTGTCTTAACCTTATACTAACATCCATTAAAAAATAAATTAAGAATTGTGATCAAACTCAATATAAAAAAAAAGGTCCACTAATGTTTGGATAAGGTAAAAAAAATTTATTTTATGTGAGGCCTTACGTCAATTTTTCGGGCGAAATGGATGTTAGTGTTGGGCTTCACAAAAAAGCTAAAAGTAGTTCTTTAAGTGTAGCTAATGTTATTTAAAAGATTAATTTATTAAATGATTAGGTTTTGGTAAACTTTTAAGAACAGAGTACAACATATATGGGTATTATATAACAATCATTTATGTCTGTATAAAGTCCAATGTTAAATTAATATCATTATAATCAATATTAACACGATATTAACAACGATATTATCAATATTAACAATCAAAATACAGTGGTAAATCAGTGAAAATGGCTTTATTGGTTTTCGAAGTATTGTCCATAATATTCAATAAATCTTTGCATTCGATTGATCAACCGTTTCGCCACTCTGAAGTTGATATCTTCATAATCAGGGTTTTGAATGTCTCAACAACTTGATCGGGCGTAGAAAAAACACTCGCCACGCAATTTTCTCTTAATATTTGGGAATAAGAACAAGGTATTAAGTACCAAAATGGGATTGTGAAGCGGATGACCCATGAACTAGACGTTTAAAATGCTCAAAAACTCTTTTGTTTAAATTGCTGTCTAGAAGCTCGCATTTCTCTGGTGGCGACCGATATTCCTTCTACGGTTAGTTTTCTCAATTCTTCCAACACTTCCAGTAAACAAATGGTTGTGTACCACTCAGAATTGACCGTTTTATGTTGTTCAAGTCACATAGTTGTGACATGACCGGTTTTTCTGAAAAACATTGCTTAATTTCTGACTTATGTCGGCTATGAGACATCTTTTAAAATTCTTACAATGGTAATACCTAATTTATCTAATTTTTATCTAATTTACCCTACTTGAAATTCTGGTAAATACCAACATTCGCTGCCATACCGACATAATTTAGTATTTCCCTTAATTTACCATCAATTTACTCGAACTCGCACACAAATAAACTGCTTCAACAAAGGCAATGAAAATATAATATATCACTGCCAACAATATTTGAAGAAAAAATAACGACGTACTCGTACTTCTTCGTTAAAAAAACATAAAGTTCTTAATAGTGAGTCGTGCAATAGAATAGTTTAGATATGTAGTACTACTAAATTGTGGATTGCTGATTTCTCAAAGCTGATTGGGCGATTACAGGGTATGAATTATATTTAGTTGGTCACAAAAAAAAAAAAATATTTAAATAATTTGATTTTATATTAAAACTTGAAATAATTTATTCTTCGGATACAGAAAAAGCTTAAACTCCTGGTCCCAATTAATTGCTTGAAAAGTAAATTGTAATTATGTGGATCGTACATCGTAACAAAGTGGGTTTCCACCAATTATTTGTGTGTATTTATCATTCTTCATATATCATTTTGCGTTCATTCGTTTATTAAAGAATTGCACTCTTTATATTATGAAATTTTAAATAAAATTTATGAAACATTTATGTTAAGTATAATGTCACAGCATCTGTCCTAGGCAAGTCATCACTCAAATTTCTCAAAAAAGCGTTTCTTCAAATCGGGTGGGTAAGTAACATAAATATAGTGCTCGTTCTGACCTACTTCGTTTTCGATGATGTCGTGAGCGGATGATGAGGCATGTAGAGATGGCTGAGATGCGCCCACATAGCTATGATGCATATCCAATGAATGCTGAAGAGAATTGATTGGCTTTGCGGCTGCGTCACTCAATGAATTAACCTTGTAATCGATTGTATTAGCTAGTGATGCTGTGCTAGTTGCTGCTATTGCTGTATTGGAATTGCTATTGCTGTTAAGTAAAGTTGTTAAAGGTTTATTTTTGGAGTCACGTGACTCTAAATACTTTTCCTGATATGGCAGATTATTTTGACCTTGACGGCGTAATGGTGTCGATGTACGCTGACCGTTCCTGTGAGTTGTGCTGCTGCTGGTATCGATTTGAATTTGATCCCCATAATAATGTCTTAAACTGTAGGGATGTTCTGCTTGGGATTGTTCAGGATATAAGTCGTGCATATGTTGATGTGAAAATAACTGACCACCTGGACTATCCGGAGAATATTTAAGACACTGATTGTGTTGACTAATGTGGTGATTTGAATTAATTGCTGTCTCGTCAGAACTAAAATTGAAAACTTTAAATTTATTAGAATGTTCCCTTAAAATTTGAAAGTATAATATATAAATATTAACTATATTCTTAGGAAGTGGGTCGGGTCTACTTATTTTGACATTGGGAATATCTTGACATTATCGTGACATTAACCATAAACGATTTATTTTTATTTTATTTTTTTTTTGAAGAGACTCTCTACTGTTCGAGAGTAGAATAGTAATAACAAAATTTTTATTTTTTTTTAATTGATCTAATTTTTTTTTAATGATCTAATCAGAAATAATCAAGGTAACAATAAAAACAAAATATAAATAGTAATTGCAGTGAAAAAGTGTATACAGAGACTCATTTAAGGGGGCTTTTTGGAAAAATATTGTAAAATTTAAATAAAAAAAATGAATTGAGAAAATCAATTATCATTGAACCCCAAAATCCTATCGGGTATACGCTAACTGGAGTTATTATTATTAGTATATTACATTATTTAATAAGATTTAAATTTAATTTAAGTTTTTTCACATTGAAATATAAAAATAGGATCTTTAAAACAAGTTGTTCATACAACTTGATTGATATCTTTTTCCTTTTCTTATTAGAACTTCAAAATATTTTACATGCTTATATTAATAACTGTACTTTATAATATGTATACGTATATAATACACATATATATTATAATTAGTAAATAAAGCTAAGAATATATTAATGCAATTAAGGGAAATAATGCCAAAAATTCATAGATATGGGGATTAGGGTAGTGGGTATTTGCTGATAAGTTCACTTTATTTATATATTTAATTTTAAGTTTTACTCACTCAAATAGTATCCAAATAATGTAATAACAGAAACAGATTCCTGTGGACAGCACGAATATAAGAATTACTATTAGACCCCATGGAAATGCTCTCGGCTCCAATGGACCATCCTCCCAGTAACGATCACAAGATAGATACCAGCAAACTGCTTTATTCATTTCATCTTAAATAAATAAATATAATTAAATTAAATGTGATTTATGTAAAATAAATTTAAAAATGAAAACAGACTGAAGATCTTGAATTAATCTTAATCTTGTGGTTAATACTGTGTTTCGCATGTAAAAAAAAAATATATTAATTTGAACTTTCAAATATTTAATTAAGCATCTTTCAATACGTGTTCAATAATTGCAAGTTAAATTTATATTTTTTTATTTTACTAGGAATAGATATTTCTCTCTAAGTAGTCAAAATTTCGGACACACTTAAAGTAAGACGTGAAAAATTATTAATGCAGTTAAGCACTCAGTCAAGCGAGGGGTTTGAAGTACTGAAACCCTCTCTGAATTCGAAAGTCACCGTGTGAGACTTGAACCCACTAAACCACCTCTTAGGAATGAATGGAGAAAATTCCTACAGCATTGTGAAAACTTCATTTCAGTAATCAAGGGAGAGAGGAGAAAAAATAGACTTAGTCCCCCTCTCTCTGAATTTACCCGACAAGTTATATTTATAGTGTATATATTATACACATATTCACCGATAATAAAATACTGATGTCTGTGATATAAATTGATTATAAATTACGATGTGGAAGAGTTAAGTATCTACTTTATTTTGAAATTGTTACAGTACAGCTATGGAACTTATTTTCCGATAATGAAATAATTCTAAACGATTTTAAATATTCTATTAAACACAACAACTTATGTTGTTGATAGATCATTTCCTGTTATGAAAAAGTATGTAGTTCGTTTCAGGGATTATAGTTAGCCATGATTAACTCAGTGTATTCACTATAACAATAGAATGTTGCATTTGACCGAGATGAAGAGGTCGAGTTTTCATCGAAATAAAATTTACAAGATTTTACTTCTCGTCTTTAATATCGATTTTATTTAAAGGAAACTTCTTAAATTTGTTAAATGCCAATCGGTTTGAAAAAAATCTACGGCAATTCATTTATTACTATCAAATCTCTTAATAAACTGTCGAAGAAGTGAAAAGTCGATAAACTTGGCATCAGCGATACAAAATAGTATAATTAATCAGCTATACGGTAAGAAAGTCCCTAAGGTGAGCTTAATTTTGAAAAAGCTCATTCCCGCTAATACAATTGATTGAAAAATCGTGGTTACACTCAAAGTTGTATATCACTATATATGGTAATTATTAACTTACCAAAAAGTTTTAAATATACAGTCAATATATATTTATTTATTTTTATTTATTAAAATAAAATGAAGAGTTTTCGAACAGTAGTGAATTATAACAACAGAATTTTTATTTATTTTTAAATAATTGAATTTTTGACTGTTTCGAGTTTTGCTAAATACCCATCACCAGTGGCCTTGGAATTATTTCGCATATTTGATTATTCGTAAATAATTGCATCCTTGTCCTTGCCAATACATAGGCTTGAACTCGTACCCCACCAAATTTGAACCTCAGAGTCAGTGTTCATAAGTCATTTAATAAAACTTAATTTAAAATAAAATATAAATATATATATCTTTTAATATGAATAATAAGAAGACGGTCACTGTTTTACCTATCATCTAAAGGATATAATAATTTAAGCAATTTATATTAACAAAAAAATATAGTAATTATTTACCTTCCATCTCTTTGAATGCCACATTTGACATTGTAATCAGTAATCCTGTGATGCAGGTTCGAACCAATTGTTCGCACTTTAGCTTCAATTTACTTAGTTCTTCCGCCTTACAGCTAGCGCGGATATTGTGCATATTTGTGGCATTGCCAGCTTTTATTTTGACATCCGATCCTTTCGTAAAATTGCAATTATCTGAAAGGATTTTGATATTAAGGTAACCGTGTAGTTATTACTCTTATTTTATTTTTATTACTAATGTTACCCGTATTCTTAATATTATTTTGGCTGTTTTTCTCTTGACACATATATTGACTTTGTACTTTAGCTGATTGTGACGCAGATGATGTTCTATAAGTAATTAAATTTTTTTAAAAAATAAGTATTATTAGAATAAGTGTGCTCTCATTTACTTATTAATTATTTCTTTTATTTAAATTTTATATTTATATTATTAAAAATACAGAAGTGACAGTAGTCTTCCACAATCTAAAAGATATATTACACTGTACTATTGCGAACTAACCAACCAACAGTTCTATTCACAGTCTTAGAACTACGACAATACCACACCGGCTATATAAAATGAATCGTCGGCCGTGAATATATTTCATTGTTAATAACAACATTTAGAGAATATTTTATTACGAGTAGTATATATCAGCGACATATATGGAAGAATCTTTAGTACTCGAAATTGAAAAATTCATTAGACATCACAATCAGACACGGCATTCTATGACTGTCCAATGTATTAAATATTTATTTTAACATGCTTCAACAATAGCAGTTGGCTATTGTTTTAATTTCAAATTTATGAAAAAAAAATGAAATCATATGTCTAAAATTTTATTCATTTCATTATTTTTTGTATTTGACTTTAATATATAACCGTAAACAATGTTGTAAATCGTATGAAAGTATCAAGCTGACCAAAGCAGGAACTCTGCTCTCTGACATTCACTTCTCGTTCACTTCTATTGAAATCCCACTTTTAACAGTTAAACTGACAAACAAAAAAAAATACTGAGCTTAGTCAAGCAAAACTGGACCTGGTGGATCTGGTCTAAACTGGACAGAAAACTGATTGGTACAATCAGCTACTTCAATTAAAGCGAAACCTGCTCAGCACTACTGAGCTGATGGTGCTGATGAGTCACTGCATAATAGGAAGGCATGTTATGAAACTGGGTATATTCTATAATGTCTTTTATCGTGGTTGTGGGGCTACGGATGTGATCCATCTTTAGCTTGGAGAAAATCTAAAATATTCGGGCTGTACTCTAATCTATGTATAAACAAACACCAATCCTGTTGTACTACAACAAGCTATTATTTGAGCTCATGTGGAGTTGGGGAGTAACATAATAGGTAAAGGCTAAAGTTCAAGATCTGAGATATATGATTCCTAATATAATAATTAAAACTTTCATTAACATTTTAATTTTAGAAGAACGAGGGAGTCTCTATTGAGTGAGTCCCTAATGAAGGGCTATGCTGCTCATTCTGTGGCATACGTCACAAAGAACAAATTTTGCAGATTAAATTTGATCTTAGAAATAAATTGTTGGTCAATCTCTAAGACCTTAGGTATGTAATTCCTGATATAATAATTAAAATTTTCATAAACTTTTTAATTTTAGAATGACGACGAAATCCCTGTTGAGTGATTTCCTGTTGAAGAGCTCGTCTTCCCAAAGGATATTAATTTTGAAATTGATGATTCAGCAAAGCTCTTGGCAGTTTCTTTTAAGAAATTTGATGGGATGATAGATGCTCAGTTTAATCAAATAGAAAAATAGTTCTAACCATGTTTGCAATTTTAGAAGATTCCACTAAAGTTGACAACAATGTAGGTGTTGTAAACGATAGCAAAGCGACGACAAGAAGACAAGAACTGATAAGAGCTGATCTCGTTTAAATTCTTTTGCTTCAATTATAAGACCTTTGAAGAGACAATAAAATATAACCACAAATTGCATCTTCTCTGCAGAATTTTTTTTGTTTTTTTGACAAACTTGTGATTTGATTTTGCAATATTCATGTTAATTAGTTTTAAATTTTTGGTGATGTTTTGAAAATGAATGGAGGCTAAAGTGATTAGCGTTACTTTTTGAATCTTTTAAACAAAGCAACTTAATGATACCAATTAGGTCTCAATCTCAAATGGTTCTCAAACGGGATTTATCAACAGAACTGTGCTATTGACTTTAGCTATTAAGGTCACAATACTTTGGAAAAAACAGCTGTGGTGCAAAAATAAAGTATTGATATTGATAAGAAATATATAGTGGTTGTATACCAGATATATCTCTTGTTTGTAGTATTTATATAAAAAATTTTCTTGGAATTAATTTTTTACTTTCTGGCACTGAATAGAGGTCAGTGAATAGAGGTTATGAGGACTGATAGAGGTCCTCTATCCTCATAATATGAGTATTGATATAGTATCGACCAAAGGATTGTAGACGTAGATGTTATGTTCGATACATTTTTTTGGGATTGATTAGAGTGTGAATATCTGGTCAATAGTAGAGTGACCATACTGAATGCCGCACTGATGTAGCCTAATCAGTGAATTGTCATGTGGCTTTAATCTTTGACACAGTATATACTTAAAAGCTTTCACGCGGTAGAAACAATCCCGTGGTAGTTGGTCCAAATCGTCGGGTCGTTAGTTTTAATAAATTTGCATATTTGACTCGCATAAGTAAAACATATATGGTTATTATATATCGTAGATATATGTGTGTATAAAATTGTGAATGTTAAAATCACATATTCTCTTGTCGGACACAGTGATCGTCCTCATTCTCACTATTTTCAACAGCATTTTGTCTCTTGGGTACTTTTCGATGCATTGAAAAACATCGTTGTTAAAAATGATCCCGAAGCCTTAAAAATATCCTTCAGTTGTTACATCATATTGATCAATAGGTTCATTGTCGTAAATCTCAAAAATTTTCGAAAAACTTCTAGTAAAAAAAAAAATCCTGATTTCCTCACCGATAGAAAATTTAATTCTTAATTCGTACCATCAATTTGGTTTTCGTAAAGGGCATGGAACAATTGAACTGATCCTTAGAATCGCTAATGAAACACACCTAGCTTTACAATCAAAGCAATATTGTACGGCAGTTTTTCTTGATGCAGCGCAGGCACTTGATAAAGTGTGGCTTAACAGATTTTTACTTAAAATAATGCACTCGATACGAAAAACGTTCATAAACTTCTGAAATCCTACGTGACTCGCGAAAAATATAGAGTTAGACACAAATCTTTTATTTCGCAAGAGCACGATATCAACACTGGAGTTCCTCAGGGTAGTGTCCCTGGGCCGCTTCTATACTTAATCTACACAGCTGGCATTCTTCTATATCCTAACAATTTGTTGACGACGTTCGCTGACAACACTGCTATAGTCAGCATCGAAAGTGACTGCACTATAGCATCATAAAATTTATACAGACATCTTGGTTTAATTGAAAAGTGCTTTGCTAAATGGAAAATCAAGGTGAATGAAATTAAATACGTTCAGGTACACTTTTACTCTAAGGAGAGAAACATGGCCATGGCTTGCAATTAAAACCAATAATATGGACACAGTTCAAACACATTCTGTAAAATATCTGGGAATTCATTTAGATAGAAGATTCACGTGGACAAGTCATATTGAAGCCAATAGATGCCAATTAAATCTTAAAGGAATTATACTGACTTCTAAATCGCTATTCTAAACTCAGTCTCGATAATAAATTGTTAATTTACAAATCAATATTGAAGCCAATTTGGAACTATCGTATAGAACTGTGGTGTTCAGCGTGTAACACATATATAGAAAAAATCCAAAGAGTACAAAATAATATTCTCCGATATTCTCCGATTCACAAAGATCTAAATCTACTAGCCGTTGAAGAAGTAATTCGCTTATATACAATTGAATGCCTAGAGAAACTCAAGTCAAACATGAGGATCCAAATAATCATGTTTGTCACTTATATTGTATTATAATCATTGATATATATGAATACCCTAGCTCAATTGCATACATATAGGTTTTTTAATTATTTTCAATTTCTATTTATTAAAATTCAATAAATGACAAGGAAAAAATATATATCCCTTTAGTGAAATAAAATGCTTATTTTCAGCTTCATTCTTTGTAATTTTCATTAAACAATATAATTCTCAATATAATTCTCAAAGTAATTCTCAATATAATTCTCAATATAATTCTCAGTAGAATTCTCAATATAATTCTCAATGTAATTCTCAATTAAATTTGCAATATAATTCTCATTATGTTCGCGCGTTCTGAACTATAAATTTATGAGTTAAAAATAGTGACTGTGAAAATGTTAATATAAACGAAATTAATGGACTAAGTTTTTAGTAACGTGATTATTTCGGAAAGTTAAATTTAAATTTTAAATTGTGATTAAAGTAGAAATATTTTGTTCCGAATTAGATACATTATCTAAATAGATTACATTAATATATGTTACGTATTTGTGTATTTCACATTTATTCTTATATCTCCGAACATCATTAATACATATTACTTTTCGGAGGGCAGATATATATAAAATTTACCTGATTTAAATATTAAATCTGGAGTAAAAGCTAGCATTCGTACTTTTTATATTATAGGTATTATTGAAAAGTTAAGTTCTAAAAAAAGCTCAGTATAAAAACTTCTAATGAAATTAATTGTCTTTTATAGATAGGTAAGGTAAAAATAAATACTATTTTACTTACTAGTTTTGCAACCAGAAAGCATGTGAGGACATTAGACACTTTCTGGCCAATTGCCCTATTTCACGATAATTAAGAAAGCAATGTCAGGGAAAGATCATTCTTTCTACAGAAAATTACGAAATTGTTCTAAATAAAAGAAACTAGGTCGGATGCAATCGGCTAACGTCATGCCAATATGCCGTAAAATATATAGAATACAATAATTTTATAAATTAGTGTCACGTATTGATTATAAGAATTATGTTATAAATTATAATTATTACATAGTATTAAGCCCCCTGGAACGAATACTGGTACTTTCGGTTTGAACTATTAAATATACCTACTCGCAGGTAAACTGAAATATAAACTGTTAAATATTTTGATGGTGGATATTTGATGATGGATATTTTTAAGTATACGAGTATTAGTCCACATAGGCGTATGGTCACAGTCCAAACAATCTTCTTTCAGGGAAATGATTTAAAGTTATCCATATTTGAGGTCTTTATATTGTAGTAGATCTTTGTTTTGTAAAACCATGATTATTAAACAGAACTAACAAATACACTATATTTGTACATTTGTAAATATAATATATTATATTTAAGCATATATAATAAACATGACTAGTTTTGGTTAAGAGAAACATACTAGTGTCTAAACGTGCGTCCGGTGTTTAAAACTATTTAGATATATATTTCTACGGGTAGCTGCTGAAGGTATTTAACAGTGTTCAGAGTAGTTGTCTTAACCTTATACTAACATCCATTAAAAAATAAATTAAGAATTGTGATCAAACTCAATATAAAAAAAAAGGTCCACTAATGTTTGGATAAGGTAAAAAAAATTTATTTTATGTGAGGCCTTACGTCAATTTTTCGGGCGAAATGGATGTTAGTGTTGGGCTTCACAAAAAAGCTAAAAGTAGTTCTTTAAGTGTAGCTAATGTTATTTAAAAGATTAATTTATTAAATGATTAGGTTTTGGTAAACTTTTAAGAACAGAGTACAACATATATGGGTATTATATAACAATCATTTATGTCTGTATAAAGTCCAATGTTAAATTAATATCATTATAATCAATATTAACACGATATTAACAACGATATTATCAATATTAACAATCAAAATACAGTGGTAAATCAGTGAAAATGGCTTTATTGGTTTTCGAAGTATTGTCCATAATATTCAATAAATCTTTGCATTCGATTGAATCAACCGTTTCGCCACTCTGAAGTTGATATCTTCATAATCAGGGTTTTGAATGTCTCAACAACTTGATCGGGCGTAGAAAAAACACTCGCCACGCAATTTTCTCTTAATATTTGGGAATAAGAACAAGGTATTAAGTACCAAAATGGGATTGTGAAGCGGATGACCCATGAACTAGACGTTTAAAATGCTCAAAAACTCTTTTGTTTAAATTGCTGTCTAGAAGCTCGCATTTCTCTGGTGGCGACCGATATTCCTTCTACGGTTAGTTTTCTCAATTCTTCCAACACTTCCAGTAAACAAATGGTTGTGTACCACTCAGAATTGACCGTTTTATGTTGTTCAAGTCACATAGTTGTGACATGACCGGTTTTTCTGAAAAACATTGCTTAATTTCTGACTTATGTCGGCTATGAGACATCTTTTAAAATTCTTACAATGGTAATACCTAATTTATCTAATTTTTATCTAATTTACCCTACTTGAAATTCTGGTAAATACCAACATTCGCTGCCATACCGACATAATTTAGTATTTCCCTTAATTTACCATCAATTTACTCGAACTCGCACACAAATAAACTGCTTCAACAAAGGCAATGAAAATATAATATATCACTGCCAACAATATTTGAAGAAAAAATAACGACGTACTCGTACTTCTTCGTT
This sequence comes from Teleopsis dalmanni, assembly GCF_002237135.1. NCBI lineage: Eukaryota > Metazoa > Arthropoda > Insecta > Diptera > Diopsidae > Teleopsis > Teleopsis dalmanni. The sequence goes on from NC_051848.1 coordinate 100,866,634, forward strand.
AAAAAAACATAAAGTTCTTAATAGTGAGTCGTGCAATAGAATAGTTTAGATATGTAGTACTACTAAATTGTGGATTGCTGATTTCTCAAAGCTGATTGGGCGATTACAGGGTATGAATTATATTTAGTTGGTCACAAAAAAAAAAAAATATTTAAATAATTTGATTTTATATTAAAACTTGAAATAATTTATTCTTCGGATACAGAAAAAGCTTAAACTCCTGGTCCCAATTAATTGCTTGAAAAGTAAATTGTAATTATGTGGATCGTACATCGTAACAAAGTGGGTTTCCACCAATTATTTGTGTGTATTTATCATTCTTCATATATCATTTTGCGTTCATTCGTTTATTAAAGAATTGCACTCTTTATATTATGAAATTTTAAATAAAATTTATGAAACATTTATGTTAAGTATAATGTCACAGCATCTGTCCTAGGCAAGTCATCACTCAAATTTCTCAAAAAAGCGTTTCTTCAAATCGGGTGGGTAAGTAACATAAATATAGTGCTCGTTCTGACCTACTTCGTTTTCGATGATGTCGTGAGCGGATGATGAGGCATGTAGAGATGGCTGAGATGCGCCCACATAGCTATGATGCATATCCAATGAATGCTGAAGAGAATTGATTGGCTTTGCGGCTGCGTCACTCAATGAATTAACCTTGTAATCGATTGTATTAGCTAGTGATGCTGTGCTAGTTGCTGCTATTGCTGTATTGGAATTGCTATTGCTGTTAAGTAAAGTTGTTAAAGGTTTATTTTTGGAGTCACGTGACTCTAAATACTTTTCCTGATATGGCAGATTATTTTGACCTTGACGGCGTAATGGTGTCGATGTACGCTGACCGTTCCTGTGAGTTGTGCTGCTGCTGGTATCGATTTGAATTTGATCCCCATAATAATGTCTTAAACTGTAGGGATGTTCTGCTTGGGATTGTTCAGGATATAAGTCGTGCATATGTTGATGTGAAAATAACTGACCACCTGGACTATCCGGAGAATATTTAAGACACTGATTGTGTTGACTAATGTGGTGATTTGAATTAATTGCTGTCTCGTCAGAACTAAAATTGAAAACTTTAAATTTATTAGAATGTTCCCTTAAAATTTGAAAGTATAATATATAAATATTAACTATATTCTTAGGAAGTGGGTCGGGTCTACTTATTTTGACATTGGGAATATCTTGACATTATCGTGACATTAACCATAAACGATTTATTTTTATTTTATTTTTTTTTTTGAAGAGACTCTCTACTGTTCGAGAGTAGAATAGTAATAACAAAATTTTTATTTTTTTTTAATTGATCTAATTTTTTTTAATGATCTAATCAGAAATAATCAAGGTAACAATAAAAACAAAATATAAATAGTAATTGCAGTGAAGAAGTGTATACAGAGACTTATTTAAGGGGGCTTTTTGGAAAAATATTGTAAAATTTAAATAAAAAAAATGAATTGAGAAAATCAATTATCATTGAACCCCAAAATCCTATCGGGTATACGCTAACTGGAGTTATTATTATTAGTATATTACATTATTTAATAAGATTTAAATTTAATTTAAGTTTTTTCACATTGAAATATAAAAATAGGATCTTTAAAACAAGTTGTTCATACAACTTGATTGATATCTTTTTCCTTTTCTTATTAGAACTTCAAAATATTTTACATGCTTATATTAATAACTGTACTTTATAATATGTATACGTATATAATACACATATATATTATAATTAGTAAATAAAGCTAAGAATATATTAATGCAATTAAGGGAAATAATGCCAAAAATTCATAGATATGGGGATTAGGGTAGTGGGTATTTGCTGATAAGTTCACTTTATTTATATATTTAATTTTAAGTTTTACTCACTCAAATAGTATCCAAATAATGTAATAACAGAAACAGATTCCTGTGGACAGCACGAATATAAGAATTACTATTAGACCCCATGGAAATGCTCTCGGCTCCAATGGACCATCCTCCCAGTAACGATCACAAGATAGATACCAGCAAACTGCTTTATTCATTTCATCTTAAATAAATAAATATAATTAAATTAAATGTGATTTATGTAAAATAAATTTAAAAATGAAAACAGACTGAAGATCTTGAATTAATCTTAATCTTGTGGTTAATACTGTGTTTCGCATGTAAAAAAAAAATATATTAATTTGAACTTTCAAATATTTAATTAAGCATCTTTCAATACGTGTTCAATAATTGCAAGTTAAATTTATATTTTTTTATTTTACTAGGAATAGATATTTCTCTCTAAGTAGTCAAAATTTCGGACACACTTAAAGTAAGACGTGAAAAATTATTAATGCAGTTAAGCACTCAGTCAAGCGAGGGGTTTGAAGTACTGAAACCCTCTCTGAATTCGAAAGTCACCGTGTGAGACTTGAACCCACTAAACCACCTCTTAGGAATGAATGGAGAAAATTCCTACAGCATTGTGAAAACTTCATTTCAGTAATCAAGGGAGAGAGGAGAAAAAATAGACTTAGTCCC
>NC_051848.1:100869250-100879623 GCF_002237135.1 Teleopsis dalmanni
ATACATAATTTTTATTACATATTTTTTGAAATAAATTTTCATTTAATCTTATTAATGAAATATTTTTTTCACTTAAATTATATCTCTGTTTACTTAACACAGTAGAAAGGGCTCTAAACTCCTGCTACCTGTTCAAGAAAATATTTTCCTAATCTTTCGCGTTTTTTAATGAATGTAAGATACTCTACCTAAGTGAATACATATTTCTGGAGAAGAAAAATTTCTATTTGAGGGCCTCCCGTATTATCTTTTTTAAACTGTTGCAAATATTATTAAACAAATACACCAATCCTAATACCTGCTACCTATTCAAAAAAAATATTTTCCTAATCTTTCGTGTTTTTTAATAAAAGTTAGATACTCTACCTATGTAAATACATATTTTTTAGGCATAAAAAATCTTCCTAAAATATGTTTTTATTTCTTTTAAACTGGTGCAAAACTTTCCAAACAAATACTTTAAGTTCACTTACTATATTTGCATTTAAAAATGCACAAAAGTTGGGAAGTAATATACAAAAAATTAATATTTTAAGTTAAAATAAAAATAAGGTTAAGACAGTTATAATTTTTAGTTAACATTACTTAACAAAAATAATTATTTTAAATATTTGTTAATTTATGCAATTTTTAATATAAGTTACAATCCCAACGAACGCAAATATCAATTTTTTCAAAATTTGCAACAAAATAATTTTTCTATTTCAAACAAAATTGTGAAGTTCCTATAATTTTTTTCCACCCTTGGGTGCAAGCGCAAAATCGCACATTGCGCACGTTTGTGCAATCGCACATTTGTGCACGTTTGTACAATCGCACATTTGTGCACATTTGTGCAATCGTAATATGAGCAACACACTCGTGTGCAGAGAGAATTTTTTGTCGCACAGTGCGGTGCGAGCATAAAATTTTGTCGCACATCTGATTGTGCACATTTTTGTAAATCAGTCGCACAGCACAAATGTTTTTTTTTTTTTTTTTTTTAAGCTATACGAGCTAAGGGATGTGGAATCTTCAAAAGATACTGGTAGCCCGTACTACCAGCATGCACGATTCGCAACCAAGACTTACTCTTTTGCTTGATATTTGCGCCTACGTACTAAACCTCATCCTAACACCGTGTCTCTTCTAACCATAAATCCCTCCGGAACCACCTTTAAGCATTACTTCGGAGGGTGGTGATTCAGCGATTGTTGTCATCTCTTACTGCTCTTCTAGTTCTCTCTGCTGTTCTCTGTTCTTCTGTGATTTCTTTCGCAAAAATACACACCAGGTTCCAGATTTCTGTTGACTTTAACATCAGTTGGATGATGTTATCAGGTGTGACCTGCTCTCTGGTTGCTCTTGCCAAGGAGCTGCGGTGGCTCTCATATCTCGGGCAATCAAAGAACACATGTTCCACCGTTTCTTTTGTATATGGACATGCTGGGCACGTGTCGTCTTCGTCATGTTTGAACTTAAAAAGATATGCTCTGAAGCAGCCGTGTCCAGTTAACATCTGGGTTAGGTAGTAGTTCACCTGCCCATGCTTTCTGTTGGTCCAATCACTTATCTTCGGAATGAGCCTATGCGTCCATCTTCCTTTTGTGGATATATCCCAACTCTGTTGCCACTTATTCAATGCTTCTTCATTGAGCTGATTGAAGTTTGTAACCCCAATTCTTATTACTACATGCTTTTCCTTTTCAATTTCTGCTTCCTGCTGTAGTGGCATCATTCCGGTAATAACCATGGCCGCGTCAGTAGATACTGTACGGAATGCGGAAACAACTCTGAGTGCGCATCTTCTGTAGGCTGCGTCTACTCCTAATCGGTACGTCTTTTTATTCATTGCATCTGCCCATATGGGAGCTGCATATATAGCAATAGACTTAACTACATTTGTCAATAACTGCTTCTTCTGTTGTCTAGGTCCACCTATATTGGGCATTATTCGCGATAGTGCACACGTTGTTTTCGCACATTTTGCAGCAACATATCGTAAATGCTCTTTGAAGGTGAGTCTATTGTCAATCATTACTCCAAGATACTTGAATGCTTGTTTTGATGTGACTCGCTCATTGCCAACAGATATTGTAATGTACTCAATCTTTTTCCTGCTGCTTACAAGAAGGACTTCAGTTTTATGATCAGCAAGTTTGAGGCCTACACTTGTGATCCAGTTCCTTACCATAGCGAGCGCATCGTTGCATGTTGATTGTATCTTTTCTATATGTTTCCCTTTAACCACCAGCGCGATGTCATCAGCAAATCCAATTATATCTGCGCCTTCTGGGAGCTCAAGTCTCAGCACTCCGTCATACATAATGTTCCACAATATTGGACCCAGTACCGCGCCCTGTGGTACCCCTGCTGTTACTTGGTATGACTTTGTGCCTCTGTCTGTGTAATACAAAAGCACTCTCTCTTTAAAATAGTCAACGATTAATTCTACTAGGTACTTTGGAACGTCTTTCCCTTGAAGTGCTGCTAGAACAGTGTCCCAGTCCGCTGAGTTAAATGCGTTTTTAACGTCTAATGTAATGATGACACAGTATTCTTTGTCTCCTTCGAGCCAACGGTCTCCTTTAATGGCATCTTTTGCTATGGCTATGACTGCTTCCACGGCCTCTATTGTGGAGCGTGCCTTCCGAAAACCAAATTGTCTATCTGATAAACCATTGCCATTCAAGGCTTCTTCTAGTTTTCGGCTAATTATCTTTTCCAAAAGTTTACCGGCCGTATCAATCATACATAGCGGGCGGTAGCCTGATGCATCTTGTACGTTATTGCCCTTTGGTATGAGCACCAACCTTTGTATTTTCCATATCTGGGGGAATGTTCTCTCCTTTATACATGCGTTGAACACTTCCCTGAATGAATCAGCGTTGGTTTCTGTGGCCATCTTTAGTGCCAGGTTTGGTATTCCATCTACTCCAGGTGCTTTGGTTAGTTTCAAACCTTTGCATACCACTTCCAATTCTTGCCTGCTAACCTCAGGTATTTCATTCTGTGGCTCACTATCTTGTATTGTATAGGTTATATCAGCTCTCTGCGGGAAGAGACCTTCAACTATTGTTTGTAGCTTAGCTGCGTCTGTTGTAACTGGTGGACGGTAGCTATATAATTTTTTCATAATCACTTTATATCCTAGTCCCCAGGGGTTATTCTCGACCTCCTCACACATTTCCTTGAAGCATCTTGCCTTGCTATTCGATATCGCCTTTTTTAGGTCAGTTCTCGATGTTTTATAGGCTTCTTGGTGCACTATAAAATTTTCGCGACCCCTTGCTCTTTGACATAGGCGTCGCGCATGTTTGCATTTTCTTCTCAGTTCGGAAATTTGGTCAGTCCACCAATACACATGTTGTCTGCCATTCCGCCGGCCTTTCTTTGCCATAGATGCGTTACATGAATTTGTTATGCAGCGCATCAGTTGTATTGCTTTATCATTCGCACTGCCAGTTAGGTGGATGTCGTCCATTGAGAGCTTAAAAGCTTCTTTGTCCAAAGTTAACTCTTTCCATAGCGGATTTGGAGTGGCTACCGCAGGAATGGTTCTTGCTGCGCGGTCATGTATTTCGAATATGATAGCTTGGTGGTCACTATCTGTGTAGATATCTGACACTTGCCACTCAGTTGAATTAGCTAGTGGATCGCTGATAAATGTCAAATCAATCTTAAAGCTTCTACCGTTCCTTGTGAATATATCCTTTTGGCCGCAGTTCAGTAATACTACACCCAGGGTGGCCAATGCTTCTAGTAGGCACTCTCCCCTGGGGTTTGTCAATGTTGAGCCCCATTCAATGGCCCAAGCATTGAAGTCACCGGCAATCACTATCGGCTTCATATTTTTAGCGTCGCTAACAATATTGTCCAGTCTTTGTTTGTATTCTTCGATTGATAGACTAGGGGGTAAACAACAGATGAAAAACGTTATTCCATTCACTGTACTTTTTACGTATGCTTACCCTCCGTCGTAGACCTTCTCTAGTGGGAATTTACCACACGTCCATATCGATGCCTTGTTGCACTTGCTGGTAGCCCAGCAGTGATTGTCTAGTGTACTATAATATTCGCTCATTATAGCTAGATCTATTTTTAATTCGCGTACAGTCTGCTTTAAAAGATCCTGTGCCGCTTCACAGTGGTTTAAGTTCAGCTGTAAAACTTTCATCTTTTTTTATTTAGTATCCTCCGGCGGGCAGTCAAGTAGTGGGGACATTTAGGTCCTCCCGTAATATGGTTAGCGTCAATATTTGTGTCAGTTCTACAAAGTAGGCAGTGAGGGACACCTTGACACGCTTTAGCAAGGTGGTCCTCTCCACCACACTTGTAGCAGTGTTTAGACCAGTCTTTGGAGCTCTGATAGTTCCTTGCCACATGTCCAAAATCGAAGCATTTGTAACATCTCCTGGGGGTAACTTTTTGGAGTAATCGGCACACGGTCCATCCAACTCGTAGTTTGCCCACCTCTTCAGCTTTACCGGCCTGCTTCTTTGGTATTACCATTATAGCCGTTCTGGTACCTCCAGGGGCATTTCTTATTGTTTTGATCGCCGAGGGATATATTTCGCCTATTTGGTTTTTCCATGCATCAATTATTTCGTCTTCTGTGGTTATTTCGTCCAGGTATCGTAGTTCAAAGGTAGCTTCTTTCGTTAGCGTTTTGACCTCTATTTTCACAGGTAGTATACTTTTGATGTGGTCTTGGTGGACACTTATTGTTTCTGCTGATCTTTTGAATTCAAGCAGAAGTTCCCCTTTTTGTGTTTTCCTGATAGAGTGAACATCATTACCGACTGCTTTAAGCTCTGGAGCTCCTTTTACTTTCCGGAGTATGTCCGCAAAGGAAAGTTTCTCAGACGGTTTAATGATCACTACATCCGGTCGAGGTGGTTTCACGCGTTTTTTTGTTTGTAAAACCCAAGCGTGTCGTTTGTTGTTGTCTTCAATTGGTGCTTGAGGTACATCAGCGTTGCCGTTCGTCCCGGCCACCGTATCTAAGTTGCTTTCCAATGCTTTCCTTGGCTCCTTAGACTTAGTATTATTTGCCCCCACAGGTCGATTTGTTTTCGTCTTCTTAGGCGGTGTCTTCCTACTTTTTTCGATTTCTTCTCTTAACCGTTTGGATATAACTGGTGTTTGCTGCGGCTGAATTGTTTGGGTACCTCTATCGTTGGTTTTAGCGGTGATAGTTTTATTTGGTGTCTCTTCGGCAGTTCTTTTATAGAGCGATGATATCATTGCAACAAGATCACGCATTGCTTGGTGGATGGACCTTATTCCTCCACCCATCATCTCATTTAGCTCGGATATTTTGTCCCCGAGTTTAATGAACGCTTCCCTTTTCACTTTTGAAACACTGTTCCCATTAAGCTCCGGAGGGGATGAGCGAGCTCTCTCGTTATTTTGCCTCTCTTATGATAGCACAGGTGAGTGTGTTAGTCTCGGCGCCCTCATGAAGGGGTTATGGCTGGGACTGACTATCCGTGACTCCTTTGCACTTTCGATGCCGGCTGGAGTATTAACGCCAGAGTGTATTGGTGTTTTTGTAGTTCTGAACATTTTTCTTTGCAATTGGGTCCCAACTTAAAGCCGTTATCTTAGTTTCGTTGTGTAGTTACCCTTATTGTGGTTCCATGATTATCTTTGCAATGCAGGGAGGTCATGCGAGGGTTGACACATAGCCTTATGAGCGCATGTGTTCAGAGCCAAACCGGGAGCTAAGCAGAAGATATTCTTAACTGCCCTACACCCCAACTTAACAGGACGAATCCAAGATCGTTCTTTAAGGCTTGCCAGGTTTTAACGGGACGGAGGCAGATGAAGCATTAGCCTGAAAGCCGTCTGGACCAGATTTCACTCTAGCCCATATTGGTAACAGAATACATCATCCACCAGCCCAAGTCATCATATCCAATCGTTTGCTCCAGTATACCATAATCAGAATCTTACTGGTATCGATCCTGATGCCTTTTCTTATAGGCTTTCTCCATTATCATGTCCAATCGTTTGCTGTTGTCCAGTATGCCGTAATCAGAATCTTACTGGTATCGATCCTGATGCCTTTTCTTATAGGCTTCCTCCATTATCATCTCTCGTATGTGAATTGTGATGCGACAGTCGTCCCTAACATGATATACAGACGCTGCGCATTTCCGACTCCCTCGTTGACGCATCAATTGCTCTCACATTGGAAGCAGATATTGTGCGCTTACGTGTCCCTCGATGCCATCCCGGGATGGTGGACGCTTAGTTAGAGCCGGCGTCTACTCGGCTCAGCTTAGGGGCTTCTCAGGGTTTCTGTGACCTTTTAAGCCACACCCTCCGACACCTAGCTGGATTTTAGTCGCCTCTTACGACAGGCATGCCTTACCGCGGGAATATTCTAACCCCTATCCCGCAGGGGTAAACTAATTTTTCTAATTTGTGCGTGGTGTTTTGCATTTTTGTGCACAGCACAGTGTTTTTCTGAACCCTGCTATAAACTCATTATCTGTGTTTTCTCGAATTATTATTCACTGCTTATGAACTGATTATCAACTCTTTATAGACTTATTATTAACTGTTTATTATCTCATTATAAACTCTTTATATGTTAAGTGGCCCTTATACAGCAACGCGCGTTGACAAACGCCCGAAGTTTTCTCTCGCTATTACACATTAAATTTACCAACAATTTTTTAAACAATCAGGAATCGCTGAAGTGTCGACAGCGGCTGTTATGCGTAATTTCCTTACGAAAAATAGTGTTTTACATATCATTTATAATTTTAATTTATATATTTATATTTATTTTTATGATTTCAATTTATTTTTATATATATTATATTTTATTTAATTTAATTTTTTTTTGGTATATTTTAATAACAAATTTTCCGTAGGTGCACAATGCAATTAATATTTAAAACAAAATTTTCATTGTAATTTAATGTTTGGTTATTTTTTTTTAGCCCCAGGTTATTAATATTTTAATTCTTCTTAATAACATGTTTACCTAAGTAGAAAATACAAATATTTAAAATAAAAGACACATTTCATTCATATTTGCAAAGCATCGCATGCTAACGACAAATCATGCGTGCATTTAAACGATGTTTACGCTTCTACTCCTCAAAATAAATTAAATTTTGCATGCCGACCAAATCCGACTGTATATGCAAAAACACGAGCGTGACGAAATATCAAAATTTTTTGATTTTGGTCAACACATTTCTTAAAATTTCAAATGCTACTATTACACAAACAAATTTCGCATTTCACAAAGTAGGAGAAAAAATTCTCATGTGAGAGCGATTTCTTAGTATATTTGTTGTTTTATCTGAGGCGTGTTTAAAAAATTGTTAAAAAATTGTTTGTGTAATGGCAAGTGCGCGTTGACAACGAGCGTTGCTGTCTAAGGGGCCCTTTAGACTAGCTCAAAACTCTTTTTCTAATACCGGAAGCAGTTCGGTTTTTACAATTTGTTTTTCTTACATCTAATTATTTATATCATATATTTAAATTCTATTAGTTACAATAAACCTTGACTTCTATATACTTACGTCATTGGTCAAAACATAATTCTTAACAGTTAACACACATATAGTCACCAACTGTAAAGACGGCAAGTCATATTGCATGCACATTTGCTTGCAATATATTCATGCTGTATGCAATATGTTCATGTTGCAAAACACTCGATTGAAAAATGAAAATGAGTGTTCTAAATTCCAAAGTCCAAATTGTCAAGCACATGCTGAAGTAATCATACTTTGCAAAGGATAAAATGTTTGTCATAATGCAATGACAGAGGACACACTCAACAAATATATTGCGACAACTTTGGTAAGGCTGAAGACATCCAGCAGACCGCAACGACAACAAAAGTGTTGTTACACATTTTGCAAAATCATTGACGTGGGCTATGCATGTTGGGAGTAAAAAAGTCTAAATAAAATTAAAATCACAACAACCACATTGGCTTATTATAAAATCAAATCAAGCCATAACTTCTGCGGCCCAGAACCCAGAATACCATTGGGTTAGAACATGATCACAGCCTATGACTATAAATGGATAACCTCACTTCATTTCAATAGATGAAGAGAGTTGAGCACTTGTAGACAGATCAAACTCATGTTGCCGAAACCGTGGGTCAGGGTGCGATAAAAGTGCTTATCTCCTCGCGGAGCACTCTAAGCTGGCTGACCTCACTAATTACTGAACATGGCAACTTCAAGTATCACCTCAAAATGATAACTCTTGCTCAGGAAGACACTTGCAGACTATGTCTAGAAGAAAAGGAGACAGCGGTGCATATATTGTGCCAATGTCCAGCACTGGCAAGTAGGAGAAAGACTATCTGGGGACACCATTGGGTTGGTGATGACTTGGCAGGCAACTTCAAGCTAAATGAGCTGCTTGCATTAACAAGAGATGTAGTTATACGAACGGAAGGCATTTCAGCTTTAACTCAATAACGACATCCGAGAATAGAAGGACGAAAAAGAAGCCAAGTTGTTTCGTGGTTTACTTTGGCTAATCCTTCACTTCAGTGGGGCCACTAGTTGGACGGTGCGCTGTCCCAACGTCCCACCATAAGTTTAAGTTTACTAATGTTATAGCTTATACCGCCAAAAATAAAATGCAATTCCATTTCTATTGTAACGACCTTTCAGGCCCTCTCTATAGCTGGGGTATATGTCAGCGAGTATACCAGGCTTCGTTATAAGAAATTAATATATTAAAAGAAGGAGACACTTGTGTTTGGTGTTTTATGATAACATTTATTATTTGTGTTTAAAAAAATAACCTTGAAGTTATAGGTAGAAATAGAATTAAGAGCGTAAGCGTTGAAAGCGTTGTAATCGTCGAAATTGTTGTAATCGTCGAAATTGTTGTAAGCGTTGAAATTGTTGTGATCGTTGACTTCGTTGTAAGATTTGTAATCGATAAGATCGCTGAAACCGTTGTCAGCGTTGAAAACATTGGGATCGTTGAAATGAGCAATGTAAAACCTTGAACAGAAAAAATTCCAAATAGCTTAAAGAACTAAATCTTAGAGTAAACTTGCTAACAATGCAATGCAGACCTTGTCAGCTAAATGAAAAATGGGTAACTGGCCAGTATAAGCCAAGCAGAAGGTAATTTGACCACCATCACTTCACTTAAACCAGTTCACGCATTCACATGTTGATCGTCAGCAAAGGCCAAACGAATCATCATATGCCTAGACTTACAAGTCCGAGCTCTCACTGTTGTCCCTAACATAATCGACTTACCTTGAACAGAAAAAATTTCAAATAGAACAATTTTCCAATTTTATGCCCTTTTATTTGAAATTCTTTCCATTGTAGGCAAAAACAAAAACATTTTTCAAGTAAACAAAGTCTCGTAAATTCGTCAAAACAAATTTCTTATTGTTGTACGCAATGCAATCAAATTCAATAAAAATAACTGCATCACATAAAAAATGCGTGCACAATATTTTCTTCTTAAGTGTGTTGATACATTCAACGCAAGTAGACGTGTTTTTGAAGTGCTCGTGATAAAAGCTCGTAAATGTGGAGTGTACAAAGTCTTACAGAGTTACAAAAGTAACAATAATTAAATAAAACGTTAAGTTGAAAGCACAATCATAGGTGAAAACTCTTGTGTAAACAGCATTTGTTTGATTTACAAAAATAACTTGGCGCATTTGTCAGAATTCGCCTTGTTGTGAAACATAAATCAGTACATTTGAAAGTGAAACAATAAACATAACTGATAGAGACAGTTCAGTGATCTTTCAAATATATTACATCTGCTCTTATAGCATATAGTGTAACTGAAAACGTCTCAATAGCCTAGATGCTAATGATAGAATTGAGTGCAGACGAAACGTCGACTCAATGGATCTTGAAGAGGAGAAACTCCAATTCAAGTGCGCGAACTTTGCATTGATTCCTTACAATTAAACAAGCAGTTTGCTAGTTAGAAACCTTTATTGTAAATGAAAAATGTATCTGCAATTTACCTCTTAAATATAAGTGATAAATTGCCGATACGCATATTAACAATAATGCAAAATTAATAATTAAAATAAATTAATTATAAATTGCAAATAATATAATTTAAATAAAATGCAAAATCAATACAATTGAAATAAAATGCAAAATCAATAAAAATTAATTAAATTATTTTTTAAATAAAAATATGAAATGTTCTAAAACAACGTGGAGTGCATTTGCTGACTTCGCAAAATGCAGTTCCAAGCAAATTGCTTTGAACTGCATTGTTACGAAAGAAGAAGTCAACGAACCGGTCAGCCTTGGCATTGGTTTCGGTTAGGAAATAAATGCAAGTCTATCATATAGTTCGTTGACTTGTCAACATACTGCCCCCGTTGAATTAGAAGAATTCAAGACATA
>NC_051848.1:100879723-100893402 GCF_002237135.1 Teleopsis dalmanni
ATTGGGGTTACAAACTTCAATCAGCTCAATGAAGAAGCATTGAATAAGTGGCAACAGAGTTGGGATATATCCACAAAAGGAAGATGGACGCATAGGCTCATTCCGAAGATAAGTGATTGGACCAACAGAAAGCATGGGCAGGTGAACTAATACCTAACCTAGATGTTAACTGGACACGGCTGCTTCAGAGCATATCTTTTTAAGTTCAAACATGACGAAGACGACACGTGCCCAGCATGTCCATATACAAAAGAAACGGTGAAACATGTGTTCTTTGATTGCCCGAGATATGAGAGCCACCGCAGCTTCTTGGCAAGAGCAACCAGAGAACAGGTCACACCTGATAACATCATCCAACTGATGTTAAAGTCAACAGAAATCTGGAACCTGGTGTGTATTTTTGCGAAAGAAATCACAGAAGAACAGAGAGCAGCAGAGAGAACTAGAAGAGCAGTAAGAGATGACAGCAATCGATGAACCACCACCCTCCGAAGTAATGCTTAAAAGTGGTTCCGGAGGGATTTATGGTTAGAAGAGACACGGTGTTAGGATGAGGTTTAGTACGTAGGCGCAAATATCAAGCAAAAGAGTAAGTCTTGGTTGTGCGAATCGTGCATGCTGGTAGTACGGGCTACCAGTATCTTTTGAAGATTTCACATCCCTTAGCTCGTATAGCTTAAAAAAAAAAAAAAACATTTGTGCTGTGTGACTGATTTATAAAAATGTGCACAATCAGATGTGCGAGAAAATTTTATGCTCGCATCGCACTGTGCGACAAAAAATTCTCTCTGCACACGAGTGTGTTGCTCATATTACGATTGCACAAATGTGCACAAATGTGCGATTGCTCAAACGTGCACAAATGTGCGATGCACAAACGTGCACAAATGTGCGATTTTGCGTTTGCACCCAAGGATGGAAAAAAATTACAGGAACTTCACAATTTTGTTTGAAATAGAAAATATTATTTTGTTGCAAATTTTGAAAAAATTGATATTTGCGTTCGTTGGGATCATAACTTATGTTAAAAATTGCATAAATTAACAAATATTTAAAGTAATTATTTTTGTTAATTAATGTTAACTAAAAATTATAACTGTCTTAACCTTATTTGTATTTTAACTTAAAATATTAGTTTTTTGTATATTACTTCCCAACTTTTGTGCATTTTTAAATGCAAATTTAGTAAGTGAACTTAAAGTATTTGTTTGGTAAGTTTTGCACCAGTTTAAGAGAAATAAAAACATATTTTATGAAGATTTTTTCATGCACAAAAAATATGTAATTAAAATTAAATATTTTTTAATAAGAAATTAAGATATTAAATTATTTCAATAACTTCGTTAAATTTAAGCTGTAATTAAAGATAAAAAATTAAGTGAAATCTAATAACAAAATTAATTTATGTTGTTGTAAAAAATATTTAATTTGCTTTTTATAACCTTACTAACGAATCTTAGTGTATAACTTACTATTTAATAAAATTTTATGAAGTAGTCCAAAATTGATATATTTAATTTTTTCAAAGTACGATCCATAGAACCGATCCTCTTTAGTTATAACATTTCGAAACAAATACTCTTTCTCTATTAAATTCATGTAACTATTTAACTCATATATCATAAACTATTTATATTTTATATTATAACAAAGTTTTCAAGTACATTGTGAAATTAACTTTATTCCCATGTTTTAAATTAATAAACCTTAAAATAAAAAGTAATATAAGCAATAAATGTAAATCTAATAATAAATTCAAAATTAAAATATAAATACAAAATCATTTCTTCAATAAAATTTTTCGCATTAAGACCAGAATTAATACAAATCAGTTTTCCGTACTATTTTGCTGCGATATTTGTCATAATATTGTGCGCTTTTAAATCATCATTTCACACAAATGTGCAGTAGACATTTCGTCTCCGCTGTTGTGTATAGCGCAACTATGTAAATGTAAACAAAAACAAATAATAAATTATGTCATGTATTTTTGAAAGTGCTTATGCACAAATTATTTTATATTAACTAATGTAATGCGATCGCACACGGAAGAACCACCGCAATGCAAGTAGAATATTTGGTCATAGCAAGTATGCAATTGCTATTTGACACTTTTCTTTTCTGTGCTACTATTCTGCACTTGTCGATATGACACACTTGAATGTGTCATAATATTTTCTAAGCATTGTCGTGGGTCAACCATTTTAGTGCCGCCGCAATTAAAATTATCAGGAAAATATTTGTAAATCATTGTAAAACATTTTTGTATAAATAGATTGGAAAATTGTTAATAAAATTCAGATTTTAAACTGAGCTCGAACAGCTTAAACAAAAGTCTCAAAACTTATTTTTGTCTCGGCATTCTTGGATGCCTAATAATGAGCAGATTTCTTCCTGCTAATCCTAATGAGAAGAAACTAATAAATTCGAAAATAAAAATCTTATAAAGATAAAATAAAAATAAAAATAATATATTTTGTATATGAAAACAAAATTTATTATTACATGGCGATCCTGACCACTCGAATCTAATCGAAGTCAAGCCAAAAAAAAGGGAAGTTCTAGGATCTAAATTCTCTCAAAAAATTATTATATTATATTTTCTCCCAAAACAACATACGTCAATTTTGTATGTCTTTACTTGAGGAATCTAAAAATATTTCCCAAGTTTGTATTTGATGACGTTGAAGAGTACATCCCTCAATGTATAAATGGTCTTCCAATAGAAGCTCCAAAATACATACCGGTGGACAAGACAGCTGGACCTAAGCCGTTAACAATCGAGCAGTATAAAGCGAGGCAGCAGAAGCCACAAGCAACACCAGTACCGAAGACACCAATAAAACCTAAAAGAAAAAGGGGCGGAAAGCAATACAATAAAAGAAAACAAATAGCAGTCCTTTATAGAGAATTGAATCTTGCCACATCTTCAGAAGACCAACTGTCAATAAAAAAAAAAAATAAGAGAGACAAGGAATGGGCAGTCAACCCACCAAGGAAGAGGTGATAAACAACACCAACAACAACAACAATAACAACAGTAATAACAGCATCAACGAGTTAGCTGATTCTAAAACAATTTTGTATTTTATATGTATTTTATTGTTGTATTTAGTATTATCCAAAGTAAACAATCATTATAAAAAATATGTCAAAAGACATGTTATTTTAAGCAATAACATGGTTTAAATTTGCTTAATAAAAAAAAAAAAAATATATATATGTTTTTAAAAAAAAAATTTTTTTTTATAAATATGAATAACTTTAATTGTTTTGTTTGTGGTAAAAGTTACCAAACAAGTAGAAAATTAAGCAGACATTTAGATAGAAAACACATTAAATTAATTAATTATGTAAATCGATTAATTAAAAATCTTCAAGAATAAGTAATTTTATTTAATGTACACTAAAGCTAATATATGAATTTCAACCATAATAATTATAAGTCTAATTATATTGTATTTAATAATAAGACTAGAAGGTCATACAAATAAGAGAATGTACTTCAAAAATTTTTACTTTATGAACTATAAATAAATATATATATGGAATTTACTGAAGCTAAACAAATATTAGAAAAGCTTAAGAAAAACCCCAATAGGTTATATTCTAGAGAATTTATAGAAAAAACAAAGGAAGAATTAGAAAATATCTGGTTAAAATATTTACCTCTAATAAAAGAATCTGATTTAGAAACTTATAAAAAAGCATTTAGTAATCTAAAAAATAATATAGAAAAATATCTCAAACAAAAAGCAGACATGGCTAGTTTTGATATTTCGACAGCTTCGAAAATAATACCCCAATTCAGTGGTGAACAACAATCACTATCTACTTTTCTTGGCATGATAGAATTTTATCATGACACCCTTAAAGAAGGAGTCGATAGAGAATCCTTGATTAAATTTGTCCTAGCAACCCGAATAACTGAGAAAGTTAAAAACAGAATTTTAACTGTTGTAAACCCATCTACACTTATAGCGTTGAAACAAATATTACATGACGCATATAAACCAAAGAAAAATACAGCACATATTCAAGGTGAACTTTCAAGATTATACCAAGGTAATATGAGCATAAACTCATATGCTTCTAAAATAGAATCCCTGATAGCAACTCTAAATGATATTCAGATAACTGAACGAGGAGAACAGAACAGAGCACTTATATTATCCATAAATGATGAAACTGGATTGAACACTTTTAAAAATGGCTTATCAGAACCATTTAGATCCGTGGTAATTGCAGCTCAACCAACAAAATTAATTGACGCAGTTAAATTAGCATCAAGCATCGATAATCCACAACAACACAGTATGATGCACTACCGTTCACATAATCAAAACACAAGATGGCAAAATAATCAACGGTCTAACCAGAATAGAAACAACTATAGAAGCAACCAGAACAGGAATCAAAGAAATGGAAATAATCAACAAACCAGTTCATTTAGAACTAGTCAACCCCAAAATAATAATCACCAACAATTTGGACAACAACGATCGAATAATTACCAGCGATCAAATAATTATCAACGATTTAATAATCACCAATGGTCAAATAATGGCAGACAACAGAATAATAGAGGAACAGACACAAGAAATAATAGGATACGTGTCATAAACAGGGATCAGGGAAACGAGTACAACCCCGGTACCAACAGAGAAACTACAGAATAGGCTACGCGAAGACGACAACAATAAATGAGAATGGAGAATCAATACCCAATTATATTATACTACAGACTTTAAATAAAAAATTAAAATTCTTGTTAGATACTGGCGCAGATGTGTCAATATGTAAAAAACATTGTACAAATGACGAAGACATTGCAGGCGAACAATTATGTAAACTCACGGGAATAACTGACAGTCCAATTACAACATTAGGTACTACAAATTTAAATTTTAAAATAGTGAACGATTGCTTAAAGCATAAATTTCAAGTAGTAGGTGACGAATTTCCAATTCCTACTGATGGCATTCTAGGACGTGACTTTTTCAATAAATATTTTTCAAAAATTGATTACGAAACTTACACGTTCTCAATAAACACAAACGAAACTGAATACATTTTACCAATATCACACAAGAACCTTTCGTCAAAATTAACAAGAAAAAGAATATATATAATGGATTATGATTTTAACATAATTTTTAAACAAGGAAAAATGAATACAAATACTGATGCATTATCCAGAATCAGAATGGATTCGGATACACTTAAAGAAATGATTCCGAAAAATATTAATATTGTGACCAGAAGTAAAATGAAAATGAATAATGAAGAAAACGTAATCAAGCAGAATCATGGTACAAATTACACAGAGAATGATCAACTCTACATGTGGAATTGTATTTCGATTTCTGATATTAGAAGATTACCTATATTAAAATTTGAGCTCGATAAAGAAAAGAATAAGAAAAGTTTGCCAATTATAAAGATTGAGAAAAATATTGTTAAAGTACAGTGTAGCAATAAGCCCAACTTGATTTTAGAATCAGTCCTGGATACGCTCACAAAAGTATTGAACAAAAATAATCTCAATAAAGTAGCATTATCTACTAAAGATATAGTATTCGAATACATTGATGAAAAAGAATTAATGAAAATATTTAATAGCATGCAAAAAGAAATAAAGAATAAAGGTCAGCAAACACCTATACGTATATTATTATATAATCCACCAAGGAATGTCGTGGATAAATCGGAACAAATTGAATTAATAAAGAATTACCATACAAGTATTCACGGAGGTCACACCGGAATAAGAAGAACTATAGCTAAATTAAAACAGAAATACGTATGGAAAGGAATGAATAAAATGATAAAAGATTATATTTTAAAATGTGCATCATGTAATAAGAATAAAATAATAAGACACCATAATGAAAAATTTGTCGTAACTAACACTCCAACTTCACCGTTTGAAGTAATACAGATGGACACTGTAGGTCCACTAAGAATATCTAATGGGTACAGATACATTCTCACTATACAATGCGAATTAACTAAATATGTAGTCGCATTTCCTATACAGACAAAAGAAGCTCAAGAGATAGCAAAAGTCATGGTAGAAAAATTTATATTTAGATATGGTAATGTTAAGAAAATAAAAACAGATAGAGGTACAGAATTCCTCAATGAATTAATAAATGATATATGTAAATTATTAGGTATAGAACATTTAAAATCCACTGCTTATCATCACGAAACATTAGGTTCTATAGAAAGAAACCATAGAGTATTAAACGAATATATGTTATCGTTTACAAACAATTTTGATTGGGATACTTGGATCCCATACTACACATTTTCATATAATATTACACCTCATTGTGTAACAAATTATTCACCTTTCGAATTAGTATATGGTAGAGTCGCGAATCTTCCAAACGAAATAATAGAAGGTAGAAAATTTTATAATTATGACTCTTACGTTACTGAGTTAAAAACAAAACTACAGTATGCGCATAAAGCAGTAAATGAGATATTAATAAAAGAAAAATTATCTCAAAAAATTAAACAAGATGCTAATGCATCAGAAAATTTATTTAATGTAGGAGATTTAGTTTATTTAAGAGTAGAAAATAGAAGGAAACATGAGAATCCATATCATGGTCCATATAAGATAGTTGATAGAAATGGTGTAAATTCCACTATAGAAATTAATGATAAAATAAAGATAGTTCATAATAATAGATTAAAGAAAAATTTACAAACAATATAAATATTATAAGAAAATAAAAATTATTTTTATTACATTTATTTGTAAAATTATTTTTAAGAAATAAAAATTGTCAATGTCAAGTTTTCAAAATTCAAATTATCATAAAAAATTTTCTTTATTGTATAAATAAATTTTTTTTTTAAAAGGGTAGAGGTGTTGTGTATAGCGCAACTATGTAAATGTAAACAAAAACAAATAATAAATTATGTCATGTATTTTTGAAAGTGCTTATGCACAAATTATTTTATATTAACTAATGTAATGCGATCGCACACGGAAGAACCACCGCAATGCAAGTAGAATATTTGGTCATAGCAAGTATGCAATTGCTATTTGACACTTTTCTTTTCTGTGCTACTATTCTGCACTTGTCGATATGACACACTTGAATGTGTCATAATATTTTCTAAGCATTGTCGTGGGTCAACCTTTTTAGTGCCGCCGCAATTAAAATTATCAGGAAAATATTTGTAAATCATTGTAAAACATTTTTATATAAATAGATTGGAAAATTGTTAATAAAATTCAGATTTTAAACTGAGCTCGAACAGCTTAAACAAAAGTCTCAAAACTTATTTTGTCTCGGCATTCTCGGATGCCTAATAATGAGCAGATTTCTTCCTGCTAATCCTAATGAGAAGAAACTAATAAATTCGAAAATAAAAATCTTATAAAGATAAAATAAAAATAAAAATAATATATTTTGTATATGAAAACAAAATTTGAGTGCATTTTTATTTTCGAGTCTGCACACAAAATGTGCTCCTCGTATTCTTTTCTGCACACGTTGTGTGCGAAGGTAAGCTGGCTGCCTCACACACAATGTGCTGTGCGAAATATCTTCGGCACAAACACCGAACGCGTGTGCGAGTTTTATTTCACTCCACCACATTCGTGTGAAATGTGCGTTTTGTTTGTGCACACAAGATGTGCACTTAAGATGTGCACAAAAATTTTCGCACACCACATTTGTGGTGTGAAATTTTATTTGGAATCACACAACATTTGTGCGTGGTGTTTTGCATTTTTGTGCACAGCACAGTGTTTTTCTGAACCCTGCTTGTAACCCAAACTAATCGATGCGAGAAATAATATCAAGAATTGATTCGTATTGAATTTTTTTTATTTGTGAACTTTATTTGAATTCTTTACTTTATTTATACAAAGTATTTTATATAAAAAATATTGAACTATGCATTAATTACCAATAAATATTAGTGCATAATTCACAAAACAATAAATTTGCTTACACTGTGCTGATATAATTATAAGCCAAAATACGACACACTTTCTTCAGTGCACTGACCAGCAAGAAAAGCTGATAATGCAGAATTGCACTTTTCGTTAATCAATGACTGGTTGCAGTGTTGGCCCAAATAAAATGTAAACACATGTAACTAAATATTTATGCGGTAACAAAAAATTATTAAATTATATTAAAATAAATATAAACAGATATCGAATTGTATTTTGTTTTCGTTGTAAATATTATTTGTGTTGTTTAGTTTTTGTTGATTTTTATTTCCCAATCGTGAGCTTTCTCACAATTTCACAGTGTTCGGACCCGTTTTTGTTTGCTCTGAAAAATATTTTTTGTATTTAAATCTAATATTTGAAAAATAGCATCCTCATACAAAGACGCTTAAAATTTCAATGCTTGTGTTTGAGCTTGGAAGTGAATTTCGAATTATATCAGTCTTTAATATCGATACAAAATAAAACAACAAACAGATTGCGCCAAACTAAAAAGAGACTAAAATGAATGTTCAGCTTTCTGCCCCTGAGCGCGAAAATAAATAAGTGTTGAGGGAGTAAGTATACAAACAAATAAATGTACTAATTTATTGCCGTCTTCTTCTGCAGGCAAAAGTGTCTTCTTCTTACAGCGCATGCGCAGTCAAATGTGCTGAATGTGGATCTTCACTTCCAAACTCTCCATTAACAAATGTTGCACATCAGAACAGATATGAAAAACATGTAGCAGAGAATATGTTGCAGAAAAATGTTTGTAATCAAAAATCGCCAAATTACGCAACAAATAATTATAAACATGAGTCTATCAATATTGAACATAAAAACATACAAAATCCTGCTAAACAAAACAGTGACAATAAAATTCAGACAGAAATAGGCAGAAACTATTTTATGTAGCCGTCAGTACCTTTAAAAGTTAGAAGATCCCCCTAATTAATCAGCTTACAAGCTGCAACTGAACAGAGGCCATAAACGTTTAAAAACAAGGAACACAATTAATATCTGCTAACTTTCTAAATTGTTGTTTAATTTAAAATATTTTAAATTATATTTGATTTAATTGAATGTGATTTTTTAATTGATTTTAATTTTAATTTAATTTTAGTTTTAATTTTAATTTTCAATCTTAATTTATTATAAATGATTTAATATCTCAATAGTTTTCTCCAAAGCAATGGCCTAGAGAAAAAATAAATTTAGTTTTAAGATTTAATCCACTTATTGTAAGTTTCTAAATAAAAAGATTCAATAAATAATTTATAAATTGAGAATAAAAAAAAAATTGTAAAACCATTTTTTAGTCGTAATGATTGTGTGTTGCATTTTTGAAGTTGCTTCTACGATGTTTGTATATGAGGTAAGTAGTACTGTATCATCTGCGAACGTTGCTAGCATTAAGTTTTAACTTAATGATTCAGAAATATCTGAAGTATTGAGAAGATACAGTAGGGGGCCCAATACGCTTCCTTGGGGGAAGCTTCCTTCAACCTTTCTGATTGTAGAGCACTCGTATCAAACACAGAAGCATTGTTCAGTAACATAACTTTTAATGAGTTCGTAAAAGTCATGAGGCAACATTTTTTATATTGAGTAAAAGTCCCTAAAAGCCATACTTTATTGAAGGCTATTTCATCATCAAGAATACAAATCGACCTTCGCCTAATTCTGTTAGGATTTTGTTTACCACTCTAAGGATTTGCTGTATTGTTGAAAGATTGCGCCGAAATCCAAACTAATGGTTTGGTATGGCTCCAATTACTTTTAGTATTGGTTCCAGTCTAGCATAGATTATGTTTTCAAAAACTTTAGAAAGTTTCGACAAAAAACTTATAGATCTATAGGAAGTCGGTTGAGTAGCATTTTTCTGTGGTTTAGGTATAGCGGTTATGATAGCGACTTTATACACTGTAAAAAAATATTTCAATCTTATTGCAACGTTTAAAATATTTTTGATAAATTTAATAGTATTTGTTGGTACTAACTTCTTGGGAATTATACTTTTAGTCGTTTTCGATTAATTTTATTAATTCAAATATAGTTACAAGTCGTATCGTGTTGTTGATATTTAATGAAAAGTGATTGTCTGTAGCGCTACGATTGTATGTTGATTGTTCTTAGATAATACTATTGAGTTGCAGCTTATAGATGAACATGCAGTTGGTGTAGAATATGATGAGCTCACGTATTTTTTAGTGATGTGATGAGACCGTATTTTTTAGGCAGTTCAGATAGATCGATAAGAAATGAAGTTGACATTGCCGGATCTTATACTGTAAGTCTAGCTATTATAGCGCTGTCCTCAAATCGGCTCGACGTCGATTGAGGCAAGCTTAGTTTTTCGGCCTTGCGTTAGTGGTATACGTACATGGCTGACAGCATCTGCGCGCTTGCTCTCCGAATCTGCTATGAAACCAGCACCATTCGGAGTGATTTGAGGACTGCGATCGCATTCGGCTCCTTCTGCGTGAGGACTGCTGAGTTATCGACGGCTGGCGTCCACGAAAATCCAATCGGCTTTACCGCTGTTCGATCTGATCTAAGCGGTGGCACAGCATGGCTGTCTCGTTTGAACTGCCGCCCACATTAGGCATTGCTGCAGCTATTTGGTGGTAGTCTCCCGCTTCGGATATTCTGTCGGCCAGTTTAGCTAACTCTACCAGGTCAACGCTGGATGCCTGTAAGATGGCACGTACTTGCGGCGGTAAACATTGGAGCCAGAGAGACTTCAGAAACTCCTTACTGACTTTATCTTTCGATAAAGCTGTCAGCTCATTCAATAGTTGCGTTGGTCGGCGATCTCCTAGCTCGATTTCTGAGAGGAGCCGCTGTATCTTTCGTTGCTCACTTTCGCCAGACCGCTCTTTAATTTGATTCTTCAGGTTACTATATTTACCTGTTGCCGGAGGGTGTAAATCTGCATCAGCTACATCAGCAACGACGCTGGACTCGATTGCTGTGACGACGGTTTTGAATTTCGTAACGTCGCTAAATATGGCTCCGATTGCAAACTGCGCTTCGATTTGCGCTAACCAGATTTCTTCCCGTTTATGCCAAAATGGCAGTGCTTTGACTGAAATGCGGTTCAGATTGTCTACTGGAAACTCGGTTTCTCGCTGCACCGCTGCGGTTTCGTTGACAGCTGGCAAAGACATGTTGTTTGGGTATGATGCTCGCAGTTTTACCTTTCTACTACAGCTCTAACAACAGCCTTTGTTTATGAAAATTAAATTTAATTCAAATGTTTTAACTTCAAATTAAATCGAAATTGATAAAGTTCGGCAAATGTTGAACTTTTGAAACGTGTTGAAGAGACTCTTACACCACAATCACGTCGGGGTCACCCCTTTAGTGCAAATGCTATTTCGTTAATGGTTACACAATATTTATTTTTATACAATTACTGAAGCTAAGAAAACAACTAAAACTTTGTACAACTTATTCTTATAACAGTAAGTATTTCCACTTCGCTTTATAGTCGAATAATGTAGATTATATTTTTAGTCGAGTTTGCAGTTTTTGATTAACTATGGAAAGCTTTTTATTACGCACTTTTTTGTCTCTGCAATTATTACAATCAAAATTATTTAAATACATAAGCTTACGGAGTTGCTGTCGAATATTTTATTTTTAATGAAAAGAGCGCTGTCACCGAAAAACCAAACTATAGCAAGCGTCGCTTTTTATATACTGGCATCAAAAATGTCTACCGCATAATGCTGCCATCATGTATTATGTATTCTTATTTTTTAGTAATGCTGCCACCATGTTTTTGTGTTTTCTCATCTTTATGTGATGCTTCCACAATATAAAGAAAATTACCTGTTAGAAATTGTTCTGAAGTGTTGTGTAAAAACATGATGCGAATTTATGTTTCAAATCTGAGTTTTTCACAATCTTCCAAAATCGTTATTAAGCTTATAATTTTTGTTGTGTATAAACATCTCTGATGGATAAGTCGAAATTTCATTTGATTTGATTGTGTTCATTCGACATTTTTGACATTTGTGATGGCGTGCAATATAATCAATAAAATATCGAGTTGAAGTCAATTCTATAGGAATTCTATCTGAATAGAAAGAGTACGCTTCATTGTCTCCACAAATTAGTACAGCGTGTCTCCTCCGAAGTTAGTAGAACGTGTTCGCTATTAGGATTTTCGGTATGTACTTCTTGCAAACTACGAATATTTTTTAGTATTAAGCAGAAATCTAATTCCAGTATAACATCCTCATCTTTTAAGCAATTTGATCTTTCTGCATTCTTAATATTATATTTTTACAATACTTTAATAAATAATAATAAATTCAATATTATGCCCTTTATAATTTTATTATGCATACATATAATAATTTTGTATAAACACTACTGTTTAGAATTAAGATTTATTGTATCATGGCCTTTAATTTATTTGTCATTTTTGTATTGTGTCGTCGCCTTTAAGCACACGCGAAAAGGCGCCATGTGTTTTTGAGAAATAATAAAGTAGTCGTGAAGAAAAGTTATCAGTAAACTAACTGAATAAAACATTGGTGCCGAAACCCGGGATAGTGATCCATAAAAGGGATAGTGATCCATAATAGGGATAGTGATCCAGAAAAGGGATAGTGATCCAGAAAAAAAAAATATATAATTGCAAAATGTTAGACTCAAAAATTCACGAACAAAGCGACGGGGAGCAAGAAGGCGTGCCGAAAGGGTCTAAGAAACTGGCGGAATTGAAGGCGTTGAGAGGCAGCACCAAAGGCAACATCACTCGCATAAAATCAATGATTTTGAAAAAAGGGTCAAGTTTGTCAACAGAAGAACTTAACTACAGGCGTAGTTTGACAGAAAATTACTTCAAACAGTTTCTGAGTGTGCAAGCAGATATCGATAAACTAAACCAAGGTGCAGATACTTCTTCAGCGAAGCAATTACAGCAGAAGTTGAAGATGCATTTGTGGCCACGAAAGCAAAAATAATGAGTTTACTAAAAAAAAAGAAAGCTATCACTGGTAGATGTCAATGCAACGAATACAACATCGTTATTGCCGGGCCCAAGAAGTCATCGGGAAGTAAAATTACCGAAATTTGAAGGGAAGTATAGCGAATTTCCGAAATTTATAGCCTTGTTTAATAAATTAATCAACCAGGATGAAATGCTTGATGACTGCGAACAATTTTTGATACTTAAAGAGCACTTGGGCTCTAAGCCGCTGGCAGCTATTGACGATTTTGATGTCACAGAGGACAATTACCCCAAAGCACTCGATCGATTGAAGGAATGCTTCGATAAAAAGGCGTTGATGTTCGAGGAACATATTACAGCCCTCTTTGCAGTCCCAAAATTAACAAAACCATCTGCAGTTCATTTAAGAAATGTATTAAATGCAACGAATGCACATTTGAATGCAATGCTATCATTAGGTGATTACAAAGATATAGCGAATGCCATAATAATTCATTTGGTGATGGAAAGAGTGGACGAAGATTCGCAGGTCAAATGGGAAGAATCAGTGGATTACAGGAAGCTGTCAACTTGGAATGAATGTTCAGCGGTTTTGACGAGGCGATTTGAGAACCTTGATGCAAGGGAACATAAAGTTAATCAAGTGAATTCAAAGGCTGTAAACTATCAAAAAGAGTATAGAAATAACCGCAACTACTCAACCTCTCTTGCAGTTACAAAACCTTTATGTGAAGTCTGCAATGGCAG
>NC_051848.1:100893502-100911984 GCF_002237135.1 Teleopsis dalmanni
AGTCAATACTTTGAACAGAGTTATCATATTTAACGATAAGATTAATAATGAACCGGTACGATTTGGTCCTTGTTAAACAAGGAATATGGTAAAACTAACACTCCTCATAAACAGATATACAAGACGTCAATAAATTCTTTAGCATATCTTAATTCAATTCAATAATTCAGTAAATACAGTAAATACAGTAAGACATTATTTTATATAGTTATACAGGACTCACGTCACCAAGATAAATTAAACTATTAACGATTATAAAATTGTAATTGTTATATTTAAAAGTAAATACGTGGGTCTTGTTGCACTTACCAGGCTTACTTTTTATTAATTTACCAGAAGTTAATGTAAAATTGAAAGTTATATTTTGTCATATTAATATCCATTTAAATAAATTTTCCATATCCAGTTAATAAAAATTTCATCTTGATATGAAATGTACTTATTTATCAATTTAAGAAAATTATTACTCTTTAAAATTATTCTCATAGTGAATATAAAAAAAACTGATTACAAACTTTACTGAAGTCAACTATAAGATCATCAATTATAGGACAAGATCCTTTGAATAGACTGAAACCCACCAATACTTTAAGTTTCAAGAACATAACTATTTTGTATGTAATAATTTATCACAAAAATTTTTTAAATTCAGCTTACTTTGTACAAAATTAAGCTTAATTTATAATTTAGCTTATGAATTAATTCTTAAATTTATTTATATTTTCTTTTAACTAATTTTAAAATGAAATATTTTTTTCTTTTGAATTTTTGTACAACCGTAATTGCTGATAAAAAATTTTATTAATATTATAACCATAATTAAATCTTAATTTTATTAAATTATTTTATTGCTGTCAATTTAACTGCGATTAAATTCATTGAAAAGGTTTTTAAAATAATTGTATAATCACACAAAAACATACATGTAAGAATTAGACATTTATAAACAATTAAAGTAAGTTTTAATTTAAATTAAGAGCTTTTAATAAAAATCTACATAAAATATATACAAATAAAAAATTTTTGAAACTTACATTTTAATTAAACTATTTTTTGTGGTTTTAAATAAAAGTATTTTCCTTCTAGCTTTGATACTTATTTGAAGAATTATATATTTTAACATAAATCAAAATAGTAGTAATATTAATTCATCTATTTCAATTACTATTCATTATTATTTAGGAATAATCTCAAAAAGATTTTGGTTTGTATACATACATTTTATTTCTAATATTTCTAGGAGGTATATTAGTATTGTTAATAATGTCACAAAAATTCCTTCAAAGGAAATATTTTTCCTGTCAATAAAACTATTCTTATTAAAGACATCAACATATTTTGTATTTGCCTCTTTTTTTTATATATTATACAATACCAATATAATAATATAGATTTGTATCCTAATAATGAGTCAATACTTTGAACAGAGTTATCATATTTAACGATAAGATTAATAATGAACCGGTACGATTTGGTCCTTGTTAAACAAGGAATATGGTAAAACTAACACTCCTCATAAACAGATATACAAGACGTCAATAAATTCTTTAGCATATCTTAATTCAATTCAATAATTCAGTAAATACAGTAAATACAGTAAGACATTATTTTATGTAGTGATACAGGACTCACGTCACCAAGATAAATTAAACTATTAACGATTATAAAATTGTAATTGTTATATTTAAAAGTAAATACGTGGGTCTTGTTGCACTTACCAGGCTTACTTTTTATTAATTTACCAGAAGTTAATGTAAAATTGAAAGTTAATTATTTTCCATATTAATATCCATTTAAATAATTTTTCCATATCCATTTAATAAAAATTTCATCTTGATATGAAATGTACTTATTGATCTATTTAAGAAAATTATTATTCTTTTAAATTATTCTCATAGTGAATATAAAAAAACTGATTACAAACTTTACTGAAGTCAACTATAAGATCATCAATTATAGGACAAGATCCTTTGAATAGACTGAAACCCACCAATACTTTAAGTTTCAAGAACATAACTATTTTGTATGTAATAATTTATCACAAAAATTTTTTAAATTCAGCTTACTTTGTACAAAATTAAGCTTAATTTATAATTTAGCTTATAAATTAATTCTTAAATTTATTTATAATTTCTTTTAACTAATTTTAAAATGAAATATTTTTTTCTTTTGAATTTTTGTAAAACCGTAATTGCTGATAAAAAATTTTATTAATATTATAACCATAATTAAATCTTAATTTTATTAAATTATTTTATTGCTGTCAATTTAACTGCGATTAAATTCATTGAAAAGGTTTTTAAAATAATTGTATAATCACACAAAAACATACATGTAAGAATTAGACATTTATAAACAATTAAAGTAAGTTTTAATTTAAATTAAGAGCTTTTAATAAAAATCTACATAAAATATACACAAATAAAAAATTTTTGAAACTTACTTTTAATTAAACTATTTTTTGTGGTTTTGAATAAAAGTATTTTCCTTTCAGCTTTGATACTTATTTGAAGAATTATATATTTTAACATAAATCAAAATAGTAGTAATATTAATTCATCTATTTCAATTACTATTCATTATTATTTAGGAATAATCTCAAAAAGATTTTGGTTTGTATACATACATTTTATTTCTAATATTTCTAGGAGGTATATTAGTATTGTTCATAATGTCACAGAAATTCCTTCAAAGTAAATATTTTTCCTGTCAATAAAACTATTCTTATTAAAGACATCAACATATTTTGTATTTGCCTCTTTTTTTTATATATTATACAATACCAATATAATAATATAGATTTGTATCCTAATAATGAGTCAATACTTTGAACAGAGTTATCATATTTAACGATAAGATTAATAATGAACCGGTACGATTTGGTCCTTGTTAAACAAGGAATATGGTAAAACTAACACTCCTCATAAACAGATATACAAGACGTCAATAAATTCTTTAGCATATCTTAATTCAATTCAATAATTCAGTAAATACAGTAAATACAGTAAGACATTATTTTATATAGTTATACAGGACTCACGTCACCAAGATAAATTAAACTATTAACGATTATAAAATTGTAATTGTTATATTTAAAAGTAAATACGTGGGTCTTGTAGCACTTACCAGGCTTACTTTTTATTATTTTGCCAGAAGTTAATGTAAAATTAAAAGTTATATTTTGTCATATTAATATCCATTTAAATAATTTTTCCATATCCAGTTAATAAGAATTTCATCTTGATATGAAATGTACTTATTGATCTATTTAAAAAAATTATTATTCTTTTAAATTATTCTCATAGTGAGTATAAAAAAACTGATTACAAACTTTACTAAAGTCAACTATAAGATCATCAATTATAGGACAAGATCCTTTGAATAGACTGAAACCCACCAATACTTTAAGTTTCAAGAACATAACTATTTTGCATGTAATAATTTATCACAAAAATTTTTTAAATTCAGCTTACTTTGTACAAAATTAAGCTTAATTTATAATTTAGCTTATAAATTAATTCTTAAATTTATTTATAATTTCTTTTAACTAATTTTAAAATGAAATATTTTTTTCTTTTGAATTTTTGTACAACCGTAATTGCTGATATAAAAAATTTTATTAATATTATAACCATAATTAAATCTTAATTTTATTAAATTATTTTATTGCTGTCAATTTAACTGCGATTAAATTCATTGAAAAGGTTTTTAAAATAATTGTATAATCACACAAAAACATACATGTAAGAATTAGACATTTATAAACAATTAAAGTAAGTTTTAATTTAAATTAAGAGCTTTTAATAAAAATCTACATAAAATATACACAAAAAAAAAATTTTTGAAACTTACATTTTAATTAAACTATTTTTTGTGGTTTTAAATAAAAGTATTTTCCTTCTAGCTTTGATACTTATTTGAAGAATTATATATTTTAACATAAATCAAAATAGTAATAATAATATTAATTCATCTATTTCAATTACTATTCATTATTATTTAGGAATAATCTCAAAAAGATTTTGGTTTGTATACATACATTTTATTTCTAATATTTCTAGGAGGTATATTAGTATTGTTCATAATGTCACAAAAATTCCTTCAAAGGAAATATTTTTTCTGTCAATAAAACTATTCTTATTAAAGACATCAACATATTTTGTATTTGCCTCTTTTTTTTATATATTATACAATACCAATATAATAATATAGAATTGTATCCTAATAATGAGTCAATACTTTGAACAGAGTTATCATATTTAACGATAAGATTAATAATGAACCGGTACGATTTGGTCCTTGTTAAACAAGGAATATGGTAAAACTAACACTCCTCATAAACAGATATACAAGACGTCAATAAATTCTTTAGCATATCTTAATTCAATTCAATAATTCAGTAAATACAGTAAATACAGTAAGACATTATTTTATATAGTTATACAGGACTCACGTCACCAAGATAAATTAAACTATTAACGATTATAAAATTGTAATTGTTATATTTAAAAGTAAATACGTGGGTCTTGTAGCACTTACCAGGCTTACTTTTTATTATTTTGCCAGAAGTTAATGTAAAATTAAAAGTTATATTTTGTCATATTAATATCCATTTAAATAATTTTTCCATATCCATTTAATAAAAATTTCATCTTGATATGAAATGTACTTATTGATCTATTTAAAAAAATTATTATTCTTTTAAATTATTCTCATAGTGAGTATAAAAAAACTGATTACAAACTTTACTAAAGTCAACTATAAGATCATCAATTATAGGACAAGATCCTTTGAATAGACTGAAACCCACCAATACTTTAAGTTTCAAGAACATAACTATTTTGTATGTAATAATTTATCACAAAAATTTTTTAAATTCAGCTTACTTTGTACAAAATTAAGCTTAATTTATAATTTAGCTTATAAATTAATTCTTAAATTTATTTATAATTTCTTTTAACTAATTTTAAAATGAAATATTTTTTTCTTTTGAAT
The DNA here is from genome assembly GCF_002237135.1 of Teleopsis dalmanni. Taxonomy (NCBI): domain Eukaryota; kingdom Metazoa; phylum Arthropoda; class Insecta; order Diptera; family Diopsidae; genus Teleopsis; species Teleopsis dalmanni. The sequence continues at coordinate 100,898,498 of NC_051848.1, forward strand.
TTTTGTAAAACCGTAATTGCTGATAAAAAATTTTATTAATATTATAACCATAATTAAATCTTAATTTTATTAAATTATTTTATTGCTGTCAATTTAACTGCGATTAAATTCATTGAAAAGGTTTTTAAAATAATTGTATAATCACACAAAAACATACATGTAAAATTAAGTTGCAACAATTTTTTAAATTATCATTTATTATTTAATGGAATTAAACATTTATAAACAATTAAAGTAAGTTTTAATTTAAATTAAGAGCTTTTAATAAAAATCTACATAAAATATACACAAATAAAAAATTTTTGAAACTTACATTTTAATTAAACTATTTTTTGTGGTTTTGAATAAAAGTATTTTCCTTCTAGCTTTGATACTTATTTGAAGAATTATATATTTTAACATAAATCAAAATAGTAATAATATTAATTCATCTATTTCAATTACTATTCATTATTATTTAGGAATAATCTCAAAAAGATTTTGGTTTGTATACATACATTTTATTTCTAATATTTCTAGGAGGTATATTAGTATTGTTCATAATGTCACAAAAATTCCTTCAAAGGAAATATTTTCCCTGTCAATAAAACTATTCTTATTAAAGACATCAACATATTTTGTATTTGCCTCTTTTTTTTATATATTATACAATACCAATATAATAATATAGATTTGTATCCTAATAATGAGTCAATACTTTGAACAGAGTTATCATATTTAACGATAAGATTAATAATGAACCGGTACGATTTGGTCCTTGTTAAACAAGGAATATGGTAAAACTAACACTCCTCATAAACAGATATACAAGACGTCAATAAATTCTTTAGCATATCTTAATTCAATTCAATAATTCAGTAAATACAGTAAATACAGTAAGACATTATTTTATATAGTTATACAGGACTCACGTCACCAAGATAAATTAAACTATTAACGATTATAAAATTGTAATTGTTATATTTAAAAGTAAATACGTGGGTCTTGTAGCACTTACCAGGCTTACTTTTTATTATTTTGCCAGAAGTTAATGTAAAATTAAAAGTTATATTTTGTCATATTAATATCCATTTAAATAATTTTTCCATATCCAGTTAATAAAAATTTCATCTTGATATGAAATGTACTTATTGATCAATTTAAGAAAATTATTATTCTTTTAAATTATTCTCATAGTGAATATAAAAAAACTGATTACAAACTTTACTGAAGTCAACTATAAGATCATCAATTATAGGACAAGATCCTTTGAATAGACTGAAACCCACCAATACTTTAAGTTTCAAGAACATAACTATTTTGTATGTAATAATTTATCACAAAAATTTTTTAAATTCAGCTTACTTTGTACAACATTAAGCTTAATTTATAATTTAGCTTATAAATTAATTCTTAAATTTATTTATAATTTCTTTTAACTAATTTTAAAATGAAATATTTTTTTCTTTTGAATTTTTGTACAACCGTAATTGCTGATAAAAAATTTTATTAATATTATAACCATAATTAAATCTTAATTTTATTAAATTATTTTATTGCTGTCAATTTAACTGCGATTAAATTTATTGAAAAAGTTTTTAAAATAATTGTATAATCACACAAAAACATACATGTAAAATTAAGTTGCAACAATTTTTTAAATTATCATTTATTATTTAATGGAATTAAACATTTATAAACAATTAAAGTAAGTTTTAATTTAAATTAAGAGCTTTTAATAAAAATCTACATAAAATATATACAAATAAAAAATTTTTGAAACTTACATTTTAATTAAACTATTTTTTGTGGTTTTGAATAAAAGTATTTTCCTTCTAGCTTTGATACTTATTTGAAGAATTATATATTTTAACATAAATCAAAATAGTAGTAATATTAATTCATCTATTTCAATTACTATTCATTATTATTTAGGAATAATCTCAAAAAGATTTTGGTTTGTATACATACATTTTATTTCTAATATTTCTAGGAGGTATATTAGTATTGTTCATAATGTCACAAAAATTCCTTCAAAGGAAATATTTTCCCTGTCAATAAAACTATTCTTATTAAAGACATCAACATATTTTGCATTTGCCTCTTTTTTTTATATATTATACAATACCAATTTAATAATATAGATTTGTATCCTAATAATGAGTCAATACTTTGAACAGAGTTATCATATTTAACGATAAGATTAATAATGAACCGGTACGATTTGGTCCTTGTTAAACGAGGAATATGGTAAAACTAGCACTCCTCATAAACAGATATACAAAAAGTCAATAAATTCTTTAGCATATCTTGATTCAATTCAATAATACAGTAAATACAGTAAGACTCACGTCACCAAGATAAATTAAACTATTAACGATTATAAAATTGTAATTGTTATATTTAAAAGTAAATACGTGGGTCTTATTTTACCAGAAGTTAATGTAAAATTAAAAGTTATATTTTGTCATATTAATATCCATTTAAATCATTTTTCCATATCCATTTAATAAAAATTTCATCTTGATATGAAATGTACTTATTGATCTATTTAAGAAAATTATTATTCTTTTAAATTATTCTCATAGTGAATATAAAAAAACTGATTACAAACTTTACTGAAGTCAACTATAAGATCATCAATTATAGGACAAGATCCTTTGAATAGACTGAAACCCACCAATACTTTAAGTTTCAAGAACATAACTATTTTGTATGTAATAATTTATCACAAAAATTTTTTAAATTCAGCTTACTTTGTACAACATTAAGCTTAATTTATAATTTAGCTTATAAATTAATTCTTAAATTTATTTATAATTTCTTTTAACTAATTTTAAAATGAAATATTTTTTTCTTTTGAATTTTTGTACAACCGTAATTGCTGATATAAAAAATTTTATTAATATTATAACCATAATTAAATCTTAATTTTATTAAATTATTTTATTGCTGTCAATTTAACTGCGATTAAATTTATTGAAAAAGTTTTTAAAATAATTGTATAATCACACAAAAACATACATGTAAAATTAAGTTGCAACAATTTTTTAAATTATCATTTATTATTTAATGGAATTAAACATTTATAAACAATTAAAGTAAGTTTTAATTTAAATTAAGAGCTTTTAATAAAAATCTACATAAAATATACACAAATAAATAATTTTTGAAACTTACATTTTAATTAAACTATTTTTTGTGGTTTTAAATAAAAGTATTTTCCTTCTAGCTTTGATACTTATTTGAAGAATTATATATTTTAACATAAATCAAAATAGTAATAATATTAATTCATCTAATTCAATTACTATTCATTATTATTTAGGAATAATCTCAAAAAGATTTTGGTTTGTATACATACATTTTATTTCTAATATTTCTAGGAGGTATATTAGTATTGTTCATAATGTCACAAAAATTCCTTCAAAGGAAATATTTTCACTGTCAATAAAACTATTCTTATTAAAGACATCAACATATTTTGTATTTGCCTCTTTTTTTTATATATTATACAATACCAATTTAATAATATAGATTTGTATCCTAATAATGAGTCAATACTTTGAACAATACTTTGAACAGAGTTATCATATTTAACGATAAGATTAATAATGAACCGGTACGATTTGATCCTTGTTAAACGAGGAATATGGTAAAACTAGCACTCCTCATAAACAGATATACAAAAAGTCAATAAATTCTTTAGCATATCTTAATTCAATTCAATAATACAGTAAATACAGTAAATACAGTAAATACAATAAGACATTATTTTATATAGTGATACAGGACTCACGTCACCAAGATAAATTAAACTATTAACGATTATAAAATTGTGATTGTTATATTTAAAAGTAAATACGTGGGTCTTGTAGCACTTACCAGGCTTACTTTTTATTATTTCGCCAGAAGTTAATGTAAAATTAAAAGTTATATTTTGTCATATTAATATCCATTTAAATAATTTTTCCATATCCAGTTAATAAGAATTTCATCTTGATATGAAATGTACTTATTGATCTATTTAAGAAAATTATTATTCTTTTAAATTATTCTCATAGTGAATATAAAAAAACTGATTACAAACTTTACTGAAGTCAACTATAAGATCATCAATTATAGGACAAGATCCTTTGAATAGACTGAAACCCACAAATACTTTAAGTTTCAAGAACATAACTATTTTGTATGTAATAATTTATCACAAAAATTTTTTAAATTCAGCTTACTTTGTACAACATTAAGCTTAATTTATAATTTAGCTTATAAATTAATTCTTAAATTTATTTATAATTTCTTTTAACTAATTTTAAAATGAAATATTTTTTTCTTTTGAATTTTTGTAAAACCGTAATTGCTGATAAAAAATTTTATTAATATTATAACCATAATTAAATCTTAATTTTATTAAATTATTTTATTGCTGTCAATTTAACTGCGATTAAATTCATTGAAAAGGTTTTTAAAATAATTGTATAATCACACAAAAACATACATGTAAGAATTAGACATTTATAAACAATTAAAGTAAGTTTTAATTTAAATTAAGAGCTTTTAATAAAAATCTACATAAAATATACACAAATAAAAAATTTTTGAAACTTACTTTTAATTAAACTATTTTTTGTGGTTTTGAATAAAAGTATTTTCCTTTCAGCTTTGATACTTATTTGAAGAATTATATATTTTAACATAAATCAAAATAGTAGTAATATTAATTCATCTATTTCAATTACTATTCATTATTATTTAGGAATAATCTCAAAAAGATTTTGGTTTGTATACATACATTTTATTTCTAATATTTCTAGGAGGTATATTAGTATTGTTCATAATGTCACAAAAATTCCTTCAAAGGAAATATTTTTCCTGTCAATAAAACTATTCTTATTAAAGACATCAACATATTTTGTATTTGCCTCTTTTTTTTATATATTATACAATACCAATATAATAATATAGATTTGTATCCTAATAATGAGTCAATACTTTGAACAGAGTTATCATATTTAACGATAAGATTAATAATGAACCGGTACGATTTGGTCCTTGTTAAACAAGGAATATGGTAAAACTAACACTCCTCATAAACAGATATACAAGACGTCAATAAATTCTTTAGCATATCTTAATTCAATTCAATAATTCAGTAAATACAGTAAATACAGTAAGACATTATTTTATATAGTTATACAGGACTCACGTCACCAAGATAAATTAAACTATTAACGATTATAAAATTGTAATTGTTATATTTAAAAGTAAATACGTGGGTCTTGTAGCACTTACCAGGCTTACTTTTTATTATTTTGCCAGAAGTTAATGTAAAATTAAAAGTTATATTTTGTCATATTAATATCCATTTAAATAATTTTTCCATATCCAGTTAATAAGAATTTCATCTTGATATGAAATGTACTTATTGATCTATTTAAAAAAATTATTATTCTTTTAAATTATTCTCATAGTGAGTATAAAAAAACTGATTACAAACTTTACTAAAGTCAACTATAAGATCATCAATTATAGGACAAGATCCTTTGAATAGACTGAAACCCACCAATACTTTAAGTTTCAAGAACATAACTATTTTGCATGTAATAATTTATCACAAAAATTTTTTAAATTCAGCTTACTTTGTACAAAATTAAGCTTAATTTATAATTTAGCTTATAAATTAATTCTTAAATTTATTTATAATTTCTTTTAACTAATTTTAAAATGAAATATTTTTTTCTTTTGAATTTTTGTACAACCGTAATTGCTGATATAAAAAATTTTATTAATATTATAACCATAATTAAATCTTAATTTTATTAAATTATTTTATTGCTGTCAATTTAACTGCGATTAAATTCATTGAAAAGGTTTTTAAAATAATTGTATAATCACACAAAAACATACATGTAAGAATTAGACATTTATAAACAATTAAAGTAAGTTTTAATTTAAATTAAGAGCTTTTAATAAAAATCTACATAAAATATACACAAAAAAAAAATTTTTGAAACTTACATTTTAATTAAACTATTTTTTGTGGTTTTAAATAAAAGTATTTTCCTTCTAGCTTTGATACTTATTTGAAGAATTATATATTTTAACATAAATCAAAATAGTAATAATAATATTAATTCATCTATTTCAATTACTATTCATTATTATTTAGGAATAATCTCAAAAAGATTTTGGTTTGTATACATACATTTTATTTCTAATATTTCTAGGAGGTATATTAGTATTGTTCATAATGTCACAAAAATTCCTTCAAAGGAAATATTTTTTCTGTCAATAAAACTATTCTTATTAAAGACATCAACATATTTTGTATTTGCCTCTTTTTTTTATATATTATACAATACCAATATAATAATATAGAATTGTATCCTAATAATGAGTCAATACTTTGAACAGAGTTATCATATTTAACGATAAGATTAATAATGAACCGGTACGATTTGGTCCTTGTTAAACAAGGAATATGGTAAAACTAACACTCCTCATAAACAGATATACAAGACGTCAATAAATTCTTTAGCATATCTTAATTCAATTCAATAATTCAGTAAATACAGTAAATACAGTAAGACATTATTTTATATAGTTATACAGGACTCACGTCACCAAGATAAATTAAACTATTAACGATTATAAAATTGTAATTGTTATATTTAAAAGTAAATACGTGGGTCTTGTAGCACTTACCAGGCTTACTTTTTATTATTTTGCCAGAAGTTAATGTAAAATTAAAAGTTATATTTTGTCATATTAATATCCATTTAAATAATTTTTCCATATCCATTTAATAAAAATTTCATCTTGATATGAAATGTACTTATTGATCTATTTAAAAAAATTATTATTCTTTTAAATTATTCTCATAGTGAGTATAAAAAAACTGATTACAAACTTTACTAAAGTCAACTATAAGATCATCAATTATAGGACAAGATCCTTTGAATAGACTGAAACCCACCAATACTTTAAGTTTCAAGAACATAACTATTTTGTATGTAATAATTTATCACAAAAATTTTTTAAATTCAGCTTACTTTGTACAAAATTAAGCTTAATTTATAATTTAGCTTATAAATTAATTCTTAAATTTATTTATAATTTCTTTTAACTAATTTTAAAATGAAATATTTTTTTCTTTTGAATTTTTGTAAAACCGTAATTGCTGATAAAAAATTTTATTAATATTATAACCATAATTAAATCTTAATTTTATTAAATTATTTTATTGCTGTCAATTTAACTGCGATTAAATTCATTGAAAAGGTTTTTAAAATAATTGTATAATCACACAAAAACATACATGTAAGAATTAGACATTTATAAACAATTAAAGTAAGTTTTAATTTAAATTAAGAGCTTTTAATAAAAATCTACATAAAATATACACAAATAAAAAATTTTTGAAACTTACATTTTAATTAAACTATTTTTTGTGGTTTTGAATAAAAGTATTTTCCTTCTAGCTTTGATACTTATTTGAAGAATTATATATTTTAACATAAATCAAAATAGTAGTAATATTAATTCATCTATTTCAATTACTATTCATTATTATTTAGGAATAATCTCAAAAAGATTTTGGTTTGTATACATACATTTTATTTCTAATATTTCTAGGAGGTATATTAGTATTGTTCATAATGTCACAAAAATTCCTTCAAAGGAAATATTTTTCCTGTCAATAAAACTATTCTTATTAAAGACATCAACATATTTTGTATTTGCCTCTTTTTTTTATATATTATACAATACCAATATAATAATATAGATTTGTATCCTAATAATGAGTCAATACTTTGAACAGAGTTATCATATTTAACGATAAGATTAATAATGAACCGGTACGATTTGATCCTTGTTAAACAAGGAATATGGTAAAACTAACACTCCTCATAAACAGATATACAAGACGTCAATAAATTCTTTAGCATATCTTAATTCAATTCAATAATTCAGTAAATACAGTAAATACAGTAAGACATTATTTTATATAGTTATACAGGACTCACGTCACCAAGATAAATTAAACTATTAACGATTATAAAATTGTAATTGTTATATTTAAAAGTAAATACGTGGGTCTTGTTGCACTTACCAGGCTTACTTTTTATTAATTTACCAGAAGTTAATGTAAAATTGAAAGTTATATTTTGTCATATTAATATCCATTTAAATAATTTTTCCATATCCAGTTAATAAAAATTTCATCTTGATATGAAATGTACTTATTTATCAATTTAAGAAAATTATTACTCTTTAAAATTATTCTCATAGTGAGTATAAAAAAACTGATTACAAACTTTACTAAAGTCAACTATAAGATCATCAATTATAGGACAAGATCCTTTGAATAGACTGAAACCCACCAATACTTTAAGTTTCAAGAACATAACTATTTTGCATGTAATAATTTATCACAAAAATTTTTTAAATTCAGCTTACTTTGTACAAAATTAAGCTTAATTTATAATTTAGCTTATAAATTAATTCTTAAATTTATTTATAATTTCTTTTAACTAATTTTAAAATGAAATATTTTTTTCTTTTGAATTTTTGTACAACCGTAATTGCTGATATAAAAAATTTTATTAATATTATAACCATAATTAAATCTTAATTTTATTAAATTATTTTATTGCTGTCAATTTAACTGCGATTAAATTCATTGAAAAGGTTTTTAAAATAATTGTATAATCACACAAAAACATACATGTAAGAATTAGACATTTATAAACAATTAAAGTAAGTTTTAATTTAAATTAAGAGCTTTTAATAAAAATCTACATAAAATATACACAAAAAAAAAATTTTTGAAACTTACATTTTAATTAAACTATTTTTTGTGGTTTTAAATAAAAGTATTTTCCTTCTAGCTTTGATACTTATTTGAAGAATTATATATTTTAACATAAATCAAAATAGTAATAATAATATTAATTCATCTATTTCAATTACTATTCATTATTATTTAGGAATAATCTCAAAAAGATTTTGGTTTGTATACATACATTTTATTTCTAATATTTCTAGGAGGTATATTAGTATTGTTCATAATGTCACAAAAATTCCTTCAAAGGAAATATTTTTTCTGTCAATAAAACTATTCTTATTAAAGACATCAACATATTTTGTATTTGCCTCTTTTTTTTATATATTATACAATACCAATATAATAATATAGAATTGTATCCTAATAATGAGTCAATACTTTGAACAGAGTTATCATATTTAACGATAAGATTAATAATGAACCGGTACGATTTGGTCCTTGTTAAACAAGGAATATGGTAAAACTAACACTCCTCATAAACAGATATACAAGACGTCAATAAATTCTTTAGCATATCTTAATTCAATTCAATAATTCAGTAAATACAGTAAATACAGTAAGACATTATTTTATATAGTTATACAGGACTCACGTCACCAAGATAAATTAAACTATTAACGATTATAAAATTGTAATTGTTATATTTAAAAGTAAATACGTGGGTCTTGTAGCACTTACCAGGCTTACTTTTTATTATTTTGCCAGAAGTTAATGTAAAATTAAAAGTTATATTTTGTCATATTAATATCCATTTAAATAATTTTTCCATATCCATTTAATAAAAATTTCATCTTGATATGAAATGTACTTATTGATCTATTTAAAAAAATTATTATTCTTTTAAATTATTCTCATAGTGAGTATAAAAAAACTGATTACAAACTTTACTAAAGTCAACTATAAGATCATCAATTATAGGACAAGATCCTTTGAATAGACTGAAACCCACCAATACTTTAAGTTTCAAGAACATAACTATTTTGTATGTAATAATTTATCACAAAAATTTTTTAAATTCAGCTTACTTTGTACAAAATTAAGCTTAATTTATAATTTAGCTTATAAATTAATTCTTAAATTTATTTATAATTTCTTTTAACTAATTTTAAAATGAAATATTTTTTTCTTTTGAATTTTTGTAAAACCGTAATTGCTGATAAAAAATTTTATTAATATTATAACCATAATTAAATCTTAATTTTATTAAATTATTTTATTGCTGTCAATTTAACTGCGATTAAATTCATTGAAAAGGTTTTTAAAATAATTGTATAATCACACAAAACATAATGTAATTAAGTTAAAATTTTTTAAATTATCATTTGTTATTTAATGGAATTAAACATTTATAAACAATTAAAGTAAGTTTTAATTTAAATTAAGAGCTTTTAATAAAAATCTACATAAAATATATACAAATAAAAAATTTTTCAAACTTACATTTTAATTAAACTATTTTTTGTGGTTTTGAATAAAAGTATTTTCCTTTTAGATTTGATACTTATTTGAAGAATTATATATTTTAACTTAAATCAAAATAGTAGTAATATTAATTCATCTATTTCAATTACTATTCATTATTATTTAGGAATAATCTCAAAAAGATTTTGGTTTGTATACATACATTTTATTTCTAATATTTCTAGGAGGTATATTAGTATTGTTCATAATGTCACAAAAATTCCTTCAAAGGAAATATTTTCCCTGTCAATAAAACTATTCCTATTAAAGACATCAACATATTTTGTATTTGCCTCTTTGTTTTATATATTATACAATACCAATATAATAATATAGATTTGTATCCTAATAATGAGTCAATACTTTGAACAGAGTTATCATATTTAATGATAAGATTAATAATGAACCGGTACGATTTGGTCCTTGTTAAACAAGGAATATGGTAAAACTAACACTCCTCATAAACAGATATACAAGACGTCAATAAATTCTTTAGCATATCTTAATTCAATTCAATAATTCAGTAAATACAGTAAATACAGTAAGACATTATTTTATATAGTTATACAGGACTCACGTCACCAAGATAAATTAAACTATTAACGATTATAAAATTGTAATTGTTATATTTAAAAGTAAATACGTGGGTCTTGTAGCACTTACCAGGCTTACTTTTTATTATTTTGCCAGAAGTTAATGTAAAATTAAAAGTTATATTTTGTCATATTAATATCCATTTAAATAATTTTTCCATATCCATTTAATAAAAATTTCATCTTGATATGAAATGTACTTATTGATCTATTTAAAAAAATTATTATTCTTTTAAATTATTCTCATAGTGAGTATAAAAAAACTGATTACAAACTTTACTAAAGTCAACTATAAGATCATCAATTATAGGACAAGATCCTTTGAATAGACTGAAACCCACCAATACTTTAAGTTTCAAGAACATAACTATTTTGCATGTAATAATTTATCACAAAAATTTTTTAAATTCAGCTTACTTTGTACAAAATTAAGCTTAATTTATAATTTAGCTTATAAATTAATTCTTAAATTTATTTATAATTTCTTTTAACTAATTTTAAAATGAAATATTTTTTTCTTTTGAATTTTTGTACAACCGTAATTGCTGATATAAAAAATTTTATTAATATTATAACCATAATTAAATCTTAATTTTATTAAATTATTTTATTGCTGTCAATTTAACTGCGATTAAATTCATTGAAAAGGTTTTTAAAATAATTGTATAATCACACAAAAACATACATGTAAAATTAAGTTGCAACAATTTTTTAAATTATCATTTATTATTTAATGGAATTAAACATTTATAAACATTTAAAGTAAGTTTTAATTTAAATTAAGAGCTTTTAATAAAAATCTACATAAAATATATACAAATAAAAAATTTTTGAAACTTACATTTTAATTAAACTATTTTTTGTGGTTTTGAATAAAAGTATTTTCCTTCTAGCTTTGATACTTATTTGAAGAATTATATATTTTAACATAAATCAAAATAGTAGTAATATTAATTCATCTATTTCAATTACTATTCATTATTATTTAGGAATAATCTCAAAAAGATTTTGGTTTGTATACATACATTTTATTTCTAATATTTCTAGGAGGTATATTAGTATTGTTCATAATGTCACAAAAATTCCTTCAAAGGAAATATTTTCCCTGTCAATAAAACTATTCCTATTAAAGACATCAACATATTTTGTATTTGCCTCTTTGTTTTATATATTATACAATACCAATATAATAATATAGATTTGTATCCTAATAATGAGTCAATACTTTGAACAGAGTTATCATATTTAATGATAAGATTAATAATGAACCGGTACGATTTGGTCCTTGTTAAACGAGGAATATGGTAAAACTAGCACTCCTCATAAACAGATATACAAAAAGTCAATAAATTCTTTAGCATATCTTGATTCAATTCAATAATACAGTAAATACAGTAAATACAATAAGACATTATTTTATATAGTGATACAGGACTCACGTCACTAAGATAAATTAGCTATTAACGATTATAAAATTGTAATTGTTATATTTAAAAGTAAATACGTGGGTCTTATTTTACCAGAAGTTAATGTAAAATTAAAAGTTATATTTTGTCATATTAATATCCATTTAAATCATTTTTCCATATCCATTTAATAAAAATTTCATCTTGATATGAAATGTACTTATTGATCTATTTAAGAAAATTATTATTCTTTTAAATTATTCCCATAGTGAATATAAAAAAACTGATTACAAACTTTACTGAAGTCAACTATAAGATCATCAATTATAGGACAAGATCCTTTGAATAGACTGAAACCCACCAATACTTTAAGTTTCAAGAACATAACTATTTTGTATGTAATAATTTATCACAAAAATTTTTTAAATTCAGCTTACTTTGTACAACATTAAGCTTAATTTATAATTTAGCTTATAAATTAATTCTTAAATTTATTTATAATTTCTTTTAACTAATTTTAAAATGAAATATTTTTTTCTTTTGAATTTTTGTACAACCGTAATTGCTGATAAAAAATTTTATTAATATTATAACCATAATTAAATCTTAATTTTATTAAATTATTTTATTGCTGTCAATTTAACTGCGATTAAATTTATTGAAAAGGTTTTTAAAATAATTGTATAATCACACAAAAACATACATGTAAAATTAAGTTGCAACAATTTTTTAAATTATCATTTGTTATTTAATGGAATTAAACATTTATAAACAATTAAAGTAAGTTTTAATTTAAATTAAGAGCTTTTAATAAAAATCTACATAAAATATACACAAATAAAAAATTTTTGAAACTTACATTTTAATTAAACTATTTTTTGTGGTTTTGAATAAAAGTATTTTCCTTCTAGCTTTGATACTTATTTGAAGAATTATATATTTTAACATAAATCAAAATAGTAGTAATATTAATTCATTCTATTTCAATTACTATTCATTATTATTTAGGAATAATCTCAAAAAGATTTTGGTTTGTATACATACATTTTATTTCTAATATTTCTAGGAGGTATATTAGTATTGTTCATAATGTCACAAAAATTCCTTCAAAGGAAATATTTTCCCTGTCAATAAAACTATTACTATTAAAGACATCAACATATTTTGTATTTGCCTCTTTGTTTTATATATTATACAATA
>NC_051848.1:100912084-100927409 GCF_002237135.1 Teleopsis dalmanni
ACTATTTTGATTTAAGTTAAAATATATAATTCTTCAAATAAGTATCAAATCTAAAAGGAAAATACTTTTATTCAAAACCACAAAAAATAGTTTAATTAAAATGTAAGTTTGAAAAATTTTTTATTTGTATATATTTTATGTAGATTTTTATTAAAAGCTCTTAATTTAAATTAAAACTTACTTTAATTGTTTATAAATGTTTAATTCCATTAAATAACAAATGATAATTTAAAAAATTGTTGCAACTTAATTTTACATGTATGTTTTTGTGTGATTTCAATTATGTTAAAATATTATTCAACAAATAGAATCAAAGCTAGAAGGAAAATACTTTTATTTAAAACCACAAAAAATAGTCTAATTAAAATGTAAGTTTCAAAAATTTTTTATTTGTGTATATTTTATGTAGATTTTTATTAAAAGCTCTTAATTTAAATTAAAACTTACTTTAATTGTTTATAAATGTTTAATTCCATTAAATAACAAATGATAATTTAAAAAATTGTTGCAACTTAATTTTACATGTATGTTTTTGTGTGATTATACAATTATTTTAAAATCTTTTTCAATAAATTTAATCGCAGTTAAATTGACAGCAATAAAATAATTTAATAAAATTAAGATTTAAGTTGCTTATAAAATTTATAAAAGTTTTTTTCACAATCACGATGACAAAAATTCAAAAGAGAAAAAATTTTCTTAAAATGAGAAAAAAGAAATTATAAATAAATTTGAATTAATGGATAAGAAAAATTATAAATGAAGATTAATATGACAAAATAAACTCAATTTAAAAAACTTCTGGTAAATTAATAAAAACAAAACAGGTAAGTGCAACAAACCAAAGTATTTACGTTTAAATATAACAAACAATCTTATCCTATAATTAATGATCTTATACGTGACTCCAGTAAACTATGTAATAAGTCTTACTATATTCACTATGAGAATAATTTAAAAGAATAATAATTGAATCAAATAGATAAAGAATACATTGAATATCAAGATAAATGTTTATGAAATGGATATCCAAAAATCATTTAAAAGGATCAAATCGTACCGGTTCATTATTAATCTTATCGTTAAATATGATAACTCTGTTCAAAGTATTGACTCATTATTAGGATACAAATCTATATTATTATATTGGTATTGTATAATATATAAAAAAAAGAGGCAAATACAAAATATGTGGATGTCTTTAATAAGAATAGTTTTATTGACAGGAAAAATATTTACTTTGAAGGAATTTCTGTGACATTATGAACAATACTAATATACCTCCTAGAAATATTAGAAATAAAATGTATGTATACAAACCAAAATCTTTTTGAGATTATTCCTAAATAATAATGAATAGTAATTGAAATAGATGAATTAATATTACTACTATTTTGATTTATGTTAAAATATATAATTCTTCAAATAAGTATCAAAGCTGAAAGGAAAATACTTTTATTCAAAACCACAAAAAATAGTTTAATTAAAAGTAAGTTTCAAAAATTTTTTATTTGTATATATTTTATGTAGATTTTTATTAAAAGCTCTTAATTTAAATTAAAACTTACTTTAATTGTTTATAAATGTCTAATTCTTACATGTATGTTTTTGTGTGATTATACAATTATTTTAAAAACCTTTTCAATGAATTTAATCGCAGTTAAATTGACAGCAATAAAATAATTTAATAAAATTAAGATTTAATTATGGTTATAATATTAATAAAATTTTTTATCAGCAATTACGGTTGTACAAAAATTCAAAAGAAAAAAATATTTCATTTTAAAATTAGTTAAAAGAAATTATAAATAAATTTAAGAATTAATTTATAAGCTAAATTATAAATTAAGCTTAGTGTTGTACAAAGTAAGCTGAATTTAAAAAATTTTTGTGATAAATTATTACATACAAAATAGTTATGTTCTTGAAACTTAAAGTATTGGTGGGTTTCAGTCTATTCAAAGGATCTTGTCCTATAATTGATGATCTTATAGTTGACTTCAGTAAAGTTTGTAATCAGTTTTTTTTATATTCACTATGAGAATAATTTTAAAGAGTAATAATTTTCTTAAATTGATAAATAAGTACATTTCATATCAAGATGAAATTTTTATTAACTGGATATGGAAAAATTATTTAAATGGATATTAATATGACAAAATATAACTTTCAATTTTACATTAACTTCTGGTAAATTAATAAAAAGTAAGCCTGGTAAGTGCAACAAGACCCACGTATTTACTTTTAAATATAACAATTACAATTTTATAATCGTTAATAGTTTAATTTATCTTGGTGACGTGAGTCCTGTATAACTATATAAAATAATGTCTTACTGTATTTACTGTATTTACTGAATTATTGAATTGAATTAAGATATGCTAAAGAATTTATTGACGTCTTGTATATCTGTTTATGAGGAGTGTTAGTTTTACCATATTCCTTGTTTAACAAGGACCAAATCGTACCGGTTCATTATTAATCTTATCGTTAAATATGATAACTCTGTTCAAAGTATTGACTCATTATTAGGATACAAATCTATATTATTATATTGGTATTGTATAATATATAAAAAAAAGAGGCAAATACAAAATATGTTGATGTCTTTAATAAGAATAGTTTTATTGACAGGAAAAATATTTCCTTTGAAGGAATTTTTGTGACATTATGAACAATACTAATATACCTCCTAGAAATATTAGAAATAAAATGTATGTATACAAACCAAAATCTTTTTGAGATTATTCCTAAATAATAATGAATAGTAATTGAAATAGATGAATTAATATTACTACTATTTTGATTTATGTTAAAATATATAATTCTTCAAATAAGTATCAAAGCTAATAATCAAAATACTTTAAGTAATGTAAGTTTCAAAAATTTTTTATTTGTATATATTTTATGTAGATTTTTATTAAAAGCTCTTAATTTAAATTAAAACTTACTTTAATTGTTTATAAATGTCTAATTCTTACATGTATGTTTTTGTGTGATTATACAATTATTTTAAAAACCTTTTCAATAAATTTAATCGCAGTTAAATTGACAGCAATAAAATAATTTAATAAAATTAAGATTTAATTATGGTTATAATATTAATAAAATTTTTTATCAGCAATTACGGTTGTACAAAAATTCAAAAGAAAAAAATATTTCATTTTAAAATTAGTTAAAAGAAAATATAAATAAATTTAAGAATTAATTCATAAGCTAAATTATAAATTAAGCTTAATGTTGTACAAAGTAAGCTGAATTTAAAAAATTTTTGTGATAAATTATTACATACAAAATAGTTATGTTCTTGAAACTTAAAGTATTGGTGGGTTTCAGTCTATTCAAAGGATCTTGTCCTATAATTGATGATCTTATAGTTGACTTCAGTAAAGTTTGTAATCAGTTTTTTTTATATTCACTATGAGAATAATTTTAAAGAGTAATAATTTTCTTAAATTGATAAATAAGTACATTTCATATCAAGATGAAATTTTTATTAACTGGATATGGAAAAATTATTTAAATGGATATTAATATGACAAAATATAACTTTCAATTTTACATTAACTTCTGGTAAATTAATAAAAAGTAAGCCTGGTAAGTGCAACAAGACCCACGTATTTACTTTTAAATATAACAATTACAATTTTATAATCGTTAATAGTTTAATTTATCTTGGTGACGTGAGTCCTGTATAACTATATAAAATAATGTCTTACTGTATTTACTGTATTTACTGAATTATTGAATTGAATTAAGATATGCTAAAGAATTTATTGACGTCTTGTATATCTGTTTATGAGGAGTGTTAGTTTTACCATATTCCTTGTTTAACAAGGACAAATCGACGCTCTATTCGAAAATAGCAAAGATGAATAACGCTGTTAAAGTACTGGACTATTATTAGGATACAAACTAATATTATATATTGGTATTGTAAATAATAAAACAAAGAAGCAACAAAATATGTTGATGCTTTAATAAGAATAGTATAGTGCAGGGAAAAATACCTCTTTGAAAGAATTGTGTGACCATTAACAATACTAAAACCCCGAGAAAAAAAATAAATGTATGGATACAAAAAAAGCTTTTTGAGATTATTCCTAAATAATAATGAATAGTAATTGAAATAGATGAATTAATATTACTACTATTTTGATTTATGTTAAAATATATAATTCTTCAAATAAGTATCAAAGCTAGAAGGAAATACTTTTATTCAAAAAAAAAAAAAGTTTAAAAAAATGTAAGTTTCAAAAATTTTTTATTTTTGTATATTTTATGTAGATTTTTATTAAAAGCTCTTAATTTAAATTAAAACTTACTTTAATTGTTTATAAATGTCTAATTCTTACATGTATGTTTTTGTGTGATTATACAATTATTTTAAAAACCTTTTCAATGAATTTAATCGCAGTTAAATTGACAGCAATAAAATAATTTAATAAAATTAAGATTTAATTATGGTTATAATATTAATAAAATTTTTTATCAGCAATTACGGTTGTACAAAAATTCAAAAGAAAAAAATATTTCATTTTAAAATTAGTTAAAAGAAATTAAAAATAAATTTAAGAATTAATTTATAAGCTAAATTATAAATTAAGCTTAATTTTGTACAAAGTAAGCTGAATTTAAAAAATTTTTGTGATAAATTATTACATACAAAATAGTTATGTTCTTGAAACTTAAAGTATTGGTGGGTTTCAGTCTATTCAAAGGACCTTGTCCTATAATTGATGATCTTATAGTTGACTTCAGTAAAGTTTGTAATCAGTTTTTTTATACTCACTATGAGAATAATTTAAAGAGTAATAATTTTCTTAAATTGATAAATAAGTACATTTCATATCAAGATGAAATTTTTATTAACTGGATATGGAAAATTTATTTAAATGGATATTAATATGACAAAATATAACTTTCAATTTTACATTAACTTCTGGTAAATTAATAAAAAGTAAGCCTGGTAAGTGCAACAAGACCCACGTATTTACTTTTAAATATAACAATTACAATTTTATAATCGTTAATAGTTTAATTTATCTTGGTGACGTGAGTCCTGTATAACTATATAAAATAATGTCTTACTGTATTTACTGTATTTACTGAATTATTGAATTGAATTAAGATATGCTAAAGAATTTATTGACGTCTTGTATATCTGTTTATGAGGAGTGTTAGTTTTACCATATTCCTTGTTTAACAAGGACCAAATCGTACCGGTTCATTATTAATCTTATCGTTAAATATGATAACTCTGTTCAAAGTATTGACTCATTATTAGGATACAAATCTATATTATTATATTGGTATTGTATAATATATAAAAAAAAGAGGCAAATACAAAATATGTTGATGTCTTTAATAAGAATAGTTTTATTGACAGGAAAAATATTTCCTTTGAAGGAATTATTGTGACATTACGAACAATACTAATATACCTCCTAGAAATATTAGAAATAAAATGTATGTATACAAACCAAAATCTTTTTGAGATTATTCCTAAATAATAATGAATAGTAATTGAAATAGAATGAATTAATATTATTACTATTTTGATTTATGTTAAAATATATAATTCTTCAAATAAGTATCAAAGCTAGAAGGAAAATACTTTTATTTAAAACCACAAAAAATAGTTTAATTAAAATGTAAGTTTCAAAAATTTTTTATTTGTGTATATTTTATGTAGATTTTTATTAAAAGCTCTTAATTTAAATTAAAACTTACTTTAATTGTTTATAAATGTCTAATTCTTACATGTATGTTTTTGTGTGATTATACAATTATTTTAAAAACCTTTTCAATGAATTTAATCGCAGTTAAATTGACAGCAATAAAATAATTTAATAAAATTAAGATTTAATTATGGTTATAATATTAATAAAATTTTTTATCAGCAATTACGGTTGTACAAAAATTCAAAAGAAAAAAATATTTCATTTTAAAATTAGTTAAAAGAAATTATAAATAAATTTAAGAATTAATTTATAAGCTAAATTATAAATTAAGCTTAATTTTGTACAAAGTAAGCTGAATTTAAAAAATTTTTGTGATAAATTATTACATACAAAATAGTTATGTTCTTGAAACTTAAAGTATTGGTGGGTTTCAGTCTATTCAAAGGATCTTGTCCTATAATTGATGATCTTATAGTTGACTTTAGTAAAGTTTGTAATCAGTTTTTTTATACTCACTATGAGAATAATTTAAAAGAATAATAATTTTTTTAAATAGATCAATAAGTACATTTCATATCAAGATGAAATTTTTATTAAATGGATATGGAAAAATTATTTAAATGGATATTAATATGACAAAATATAACTTTTAATTTTACATTAACTTCTGGCAAAATAATAAAAAGTAAGCCTGGTAAGTGCTACAAGACCCACGTATTTACTTTTAAATATAACAATTACAATTTTATAATCGTTAATAGTTTAATTTATCTTGGTGACGTGAGTCCTGTATAACTATATAAAATAATGTCTTACTGTATTTACTGTATTTACTGAATTATTGAATTGAATTAAGATATGCTAAAGAATTTATTGACGTCTTGTATATCTGTTTATGAGGAGTGTTAGTTTTACCATATTCCTTGTTTAACAAGGACCAAATCGTACCGGTTCATTATTAATCTTATCGTTAAATATGATAACTCTGTTCAAAGTATTGACTCATTATTAGGATACAAATCTATATTATTATATTGGTATTGTATAATATATAAAAAAAAGAGGCAAATACAAAATATGTTGATGTCTTTAATAAGAATAGTTTTATTGACAGGAAAAATATTTCCTTTGAAGGAATTTTTGTGACATTATGAACAATACTAATATACCTCCTAGAAATATTAGAAATAAAATGTATGTATACAAACCAAAATCTTTTTGAGATTATTCCTAAATAATAATGAATAGTAATTGAAATAGATGAATTAATATTACTACTATTTTGATTTATGTTAAAATATATAATTCTTCAAATAAGTATCAAAGCTAGAAGGAAAATACTTTTATTCAAAACCACAAAAAATAGTTTAATTAAAATGTAAGTTTCAAAAATTTTTTATTTGTGTATATTTTATGTAGATTTTTATTAAAAGCTCTTAATTTAAATTAAAACTTACTTTAAATGTTTATAAATGTTTAATTCCATTAAATAAAAATGATAATTTAAAAAATTGTTGCAACTTAATTTTACATGTATGTTTTTGTGTGATTATACAATTATTTTAAAAACCTTTTCAATGAATTTAATCGCAGTTAAATTGACAGCAATAAAATAATTTAATAAAATTAAGATTTAATTATGGTTATAATATTAATAAAATTTTTTATCAGCAATTACGGTTGTACAAAAATTCAAAAGAAAAAAATATTTCATTTTAAAATTAGTTAAAAGAAATTATAAATAAATTTAAGAATTAATTTATAAGCTAAATTATAAATTAAGCTTAATTTTGTACAAAGTAAGCTGAATTTAAAAAATTTTTGTGATAAATTATTACATACAAAATAGTTATGTTCTTGAAACTTAAAGTATTGGTGGGTTTCAGTCTATTCAAAGGATCTTGTCCTATAATTGATGATCTTATAGTTGACTTTAGTAAAGTTTGTAATCAGTTTTTTTATACTCACTATGAGAATAATTTAAAAGAATAATAATTTTTTTAAATAGATCAATAAGTACATTTCATATCAAGATGAAATTTTTATTAAATGGATATGGAAAAATTATTTAAATGGATATTAATATGACAAAATATAACTTTTAATTTTACATTAACTTCTGGCAAAATAATAAAAAGTAAGCCTGGTAAGTGCTACAAGACCCACGTATTTACTTTTAAATATAACAATTACAATTTTATAATCGTTAATAGTTTAATTTATCTTGGTGACGTGAGTCCTGTATAACTATATAAAATAATGTCTTACTGTATTTACTGTATTTACTGAATTATTGAATTGAATTAAGATATGCTAAAGAATTTATTGACGTCTTGTATATCTGTTTATGAGGAGTGTTAGTTTTACCATATTCCTTGTTTAACAAGGACCAAATCGTACCGGTTCATTATTAATCTTATCGTTAAATATGATAACTCTGTTCAAAGTATTGACTCATTATTAGGATACAAATCTATATTATTATATTGGTATTGTATAATATATAAAAAAAAGAGGCAAATACAAAATATGTTGATGTCTTTAATAAGAATAGTTTTATTGACAGGAAAAATATTTCCTTTGAAGGAATTTTTGTGACATTATGAACAATACTAATATACCTCCTAGAAATATTAGAAATAAAATGTATGTATACAAACCAAAATCTTTTTGAGATTATTCCTAAATAATAATGAATAGTAATTGAAATAGATGAATTAATATTATTACTATTTTGATTTATGTTAAAATATATAATTCTTCAAATAAGTATCAAAGCTAGAAGGAAAATACTTTTATTTAAAACCACAAAAAATAGTTTAATTAAAATGTAAGTTTCAAAAATTTTTTATTTGTGTATATTTTATGTAGATTTTTATTAAAAGCTCTTAATTTAAATTAAAACTTACTTTAATTGTTTATAAATGTCTAATTCTTACATGTATGTTTTTGTGTGATTATACAATTATTTTAAAAACCTTTTCAATGAATTTAATCGCAGTTAAATTGACAGCAATAAAATAATTTAATAAAATTAAGATTTAATTATGGTTATAATATTAATAAAATTTTTTATCAGCAATTACGGTTGTACAAAAATTCAAAAGAAAAAAATATTTCATTTTAAAATTAGTTAAAAGAAATTATAAATAAATTTAAGAATTAATTTATAAGCTAAATTATAAATTAAGCTTAATTTTGTACAAAGTAAGCTGAATTTAAAAAATTTTTGTGATAAATTATTACATACAAAATAGTTATGTTCTTGAAACTTAAAGTATTGGTGGGTTTCAGTCTATTCAAAGGATCTTGTCCTATAATTGATGATCTTATAGTTGACTTCAGTAAAGTTTGTAATCAGTTTTTTTTATATTCACTATGAGAATAATTTTAAAGAGTAATAATTTTCTTAAATTGATAAATAAGTACATTTCATATCAAGATGAAATTTTTATTAACTGGATATGGAAAAATTATTTAAATGGATATTAATATGACAAAATATAACTTTCAATTTTACATTAACTTCTGGTAAATTAATAAAAAGTAAGCCTGTGGTAAGTGCAACAAGACCCACGTATTTACTTTTAAATATAACAATTACAATTTTATAATCGTTAATTGTTTAATTTATCTTGGTGACGTGAGTCCTGTATAACTATATAAAATAATGTCTTACTGTATTTACTGTATTTACTGAATTATTGAATTGAATTAAGATATGCTAAAGAATTTATTGACGTCTTGTATATCTGTTTATGAGGAGTGTTAGTTTTACCATATTCCTTGTTTAACAAGGACCAAATCGTACCGGTTCATTATTAATCTTATCGTTAAATATGATAACTCTGTTCAAAGTATTGACTCATTATTAGGATACAAATCTATATTATTATATTGGTATTGTATAATATATAAAAAAAAGAGGCAAATACAAAATATGTTGATGTCTTTAATAAGAATAGTTTTATTGACAGGAAAAATATTTCCTTTGAAGGAATTTTTGTGACATTATGAACAATACTAATATACCTCCTAGAAATATTAGAAATAAAATGTATGTATACAAACCAAAATCTTTTTGAGATTTTTCCTAAATAATAATGAATAGTAATTGAAATAGATAAGAATTAATATTACTACTATTTTGATTTATGTTAAAATATATAATTCTTCAAATAAGTATCAAAGCTGAAAGGAAAATACTTTTATTCAAAACCACAAAAAATAGTTTAATTAAAAGTAAGTTTCAAAAATTTTTTATTTGTATATATTTTATGTAGATTTTTATTAAAAGCTCTTAATTTAAATTAAAACTTACTTTAATTGTTTATAAATGTCTAATTCTTACATGTATGTTTTTGTGTGATTATACAATTATTTTAAAAACCTTTTCAATGAATTTAATCGCAGTTAAATTGACAGCAATAAAATAATTTAATAAAATTAAGATTTAATTATGGTTATAATATTAATAAAATTTTTTATCAGCAATTACGGTTTTACAAAAATTCAAAAGAAAAAAATATTTCATTTTAAAATTAGTTAAAAGAAATTATAAATAAATTTAAGAATTAATTTATAAGCTAAATTATAAATTAAGCTTAATTTTGTACAAAGTAAGCTGAATTTAAAAAATTTTTGTGATAAATTATTACATACAAAATAGTTATGTTCTTGAAACTTAAAGTATTGGTGGGTTTCAGTCTATTCAAAGGATCTTGTCCTATAATTGATGATCTTATAGTTGACTTCAGTAAAGTTTGTAATCAGTTTTTTTTATATTCACTATGAGAATAATTTTAAAGAGTAATAATTTTCTTAAATTGATAAATAAGTACATTTCATATCAAGATGAAATTTTTATTAACTGGATATGGAAAATTTATTTAAATGGATATTAATATGACAAAATATAACTTTCAATTTTACATTAACTTCTGGTAAATTAATAAAAAGTAAGCCTGGTAAGTGCAACAAGACCCACGTATTTACTTTTAAATATAACAATTACAATTTTATAATCGTTAATAGTTTAATTTATCTTGGTGACGTGAGTCCTGTATAACTATATAAAATAATGTCTTACTGTATTTACTGTATTTACTGAATTATTGAATTGAATTAAGATATGCTAAAGAATTTATTAACGTCTTGTATATCTGTTTATGAGGAGTGTTAGTTTTACCATATTCCTCGTTTAACAAGGATCAAATCGTACCGGTTCATTATTAATCTTATCGTTAAATATGATAACTCTGTTCAAAGTATTGACTCATTATTAGGATACAAATCTATATTATTATATTGGTATTGTATAATATATAAAAAAAAGAGGCAAATACAAAATATGTTGATGTCTTTAATAAGAATAGTTTTATTGACAGGAAAAATATTTCCTTTGAAGGAATTTTTGTGACATTATTAACAATACTAATATACCTCCTAGAAATATTAGAAATAAAATGTATGTATACAAACCAAAATCTTTTTGAGATTATTCCTAAATAATAATGAATAGTAATTGAAATAGATGAATTAATATTACTACTATTTTGATTTATGTTAAAATATATAATTCTTCAAATAAGTATCAAAGCTAGAAGGAAACTTTATTTAAAACCACAAAAATAGTTTTAATTAAATGTGTTTCAAAAATTTGTTTTTTGTGGTATATTTAATGTAGATTTTATTAAAAGCTCTTAATTTAAATTAAAAACTACTTAATTGTTTATAAATGTCTAATTCTTACATGTATGTTTTTGTGTGATTATACAATTATTTTAAAAACCTTTTCAATGAATTTAATCGCAGTTAAATTGACAGCAATAAAATAATTTAATAAAATTAAGATTTAATTATGGTTGTAATATTAATAAAATTTTTTATCAGCAATTACGGTTGTACAAAAATTCAAAAGAAACAAATATTTCATTTTAAAATTAGTTAAAAGAAATTAAAAATAAATTTAAGAATTAATTTATAAGCTAAATTATAAATTAAGCTTAATTTTGTACAAAGTAAGCTGAATTTAAAAAATTTTTGTGATAAATTATTACATACAAAATAGTTATGTTCTTGAAACTTAAAGTATTGGTGGGTTTCAGTCTATTCAAAGGACCTTGTCCTATAATTGATGATCTTATAGTTGACTTCAGTAAAGTTTGTAATCAGTTTTTTTATATTCACTATGAGAATAATTTAAAAGAATAATAATTTTCTTAAATAGATCAATAAGTACATTTCATATCAAGATGAAATTTTTATTAAATGGATATGGAAAAATGATTTAAATGGATATTAATATGACAAAATATAACTTTTAATTTTACATTAACTTCTGGTAAAATAAGACCCACGTATTTACTTTTAAATATAACAATTACAATTTTATAATCGTTAATAGCTAATTTATCTTAGTGACGTGAGTCCTGTATCACTATATAAAATAATGTCTTATTGTATTTACTGTATTTACTGTATTATTGAATTGAATCAAGATATGCTAAAGAATTTATTGACTTTTTGTATATCTGTTTATGAGGAGTGCTAGTTTTACCATATTCCTCGTTTAACAAGGACCAAATCGTACCGGTTCATTATTAATCTTATCGGTTATTATGAATAAGTTCCCTGTTTCAAGTTATTGACATCATTATTAGATCAATCTATATTTATTGGTATGTAAATATAAAAAAAAGAGGCAAATACAAAATATGTTGATGTCTTTAATAATAATAGTTTTATTGACAGGGAAAATATTTCCTTTGAAGGAATTTTTGTGACATTATGAACAATACTAATATACCTCCTAGAAATATTAGAAATAAAATGTATGTATACAAACCAAAATCTTTTTGAGATTTTTCCTAAATAATAATGAATAGTAATTGAAATAGATGAATTAATATTATTATTACTATTTTGATTTATGTTAAAATATATAATTCTTCAAATAAGTATCAAAGCTAGAAGGAAAATACTTTTATTTAAAACCACAAAAAATAGTCTAATTAAAATGTAAGTTTCAAAAATTTTTTATTTGTGTATATTTTATGTAGATTTTTATTAAAAGCTCTTAATTTAAATTAAAACTTACTTTAATTGTTTATAAATGTTTAATTCCATTAAATAACAAATGATAATTTAAAAAATTGTTGCAACTTAATTTTACATGTATGTTTTTGTGTGATTATACAATTATTTTAAAATCTTTTTCAATAAATTTAATCGCAGTTAAATTGACAGCAATAAAATAATTTAATAAAATTAAGATTTAATTATGGTTATAATATTTATAAAATTTTTTATATCAGCAATTACGGTTGTACAAAAATTCAAAAGAGAAAAATATTTCATTTTAAAATTAGTTAAAAGAAATTATAAATAAATTTAAGAATTAATTTATAAGCTTAATTATAAATTAAGCTTAATTTTGTACAAAGTAAGCTGAATTTAAAAAATTTTTGTGATAAATTATTACATACAAAATAGTTATGTTCTTGAAACTTAAAGTATTGGTGGGTTTCAGTCTATTCAAAGGATCTTGTCCTATAATTGATGATCTTATAGTTGACTTCAGTAAAGTTTGTAATCAGTTTTTTTATATTCACTATGAGAATAATTTAAAAGAATAATAATTTTCTTAAATAGATCAATAAGTACATTTCATATCAAGATGAAATTTTTATTAAATGGATATGGAAAAATGATTTAAATGGATATTAATATGACAAAATATAACTTTTAATTTTACATTAACTTCTGGTAAAATAAGACCCACGTATTTACTTTTAAATATAACAATTACAATTTTATAATCGTTAATAGCTAATTTATCTTAGTGACGTGAGTCCTGTATCACTATATAAAATAATGTCTTATTGTATTTACTGTATTTACTGTATTATTGAATTGAATCAAGATATGCTAAAGAATTTATTGACTTTTTGTATATCTGTTTATGAGGAGTGCTAGTTTTACCATATTCCTCGTTTAACAAGGACCAAATCGTACTGGTTCATTATTAATCTTATCATTAAATATGATAACTCTGTTCAAAGTATTGACTCATTATTAGGATACAAATCTATATTATTATATTGGTATTGTATAATATATAAAACAAAGAGGCAAATACAAAATATGTTGATGTCTTTAATAGGAATAGTTTTATTGACAGGGAAAATATTTCCTTTGAAGGAATTTTTGTGACATTATGAACAATACTAATATACCTCCTAGAAATATTAGAAATAAAATGTATGTATACAAACCAAAATACCTTTTTGAATTTTCCTAAATAAAATGAATTAGTATGAAATAGATGAAATTAATTTATTATTACTATTTGATTTATGTTAAAATATATAATTCTTCATAATAAGTATCAAAGCAGAGGAAAATACTTTATTTAAAACCACAAAAATAGTTTAATTAAAATGTAAGTTTCAAAAATTTTTTATTTGTATATATTTTATGTAGATTTTTATTAAAAGCTCTTAATTTAAATTAAAACTTACTTTAAATGTTTATAAATGTTTAATTCCATTAAATAATAAATGATAATTTAAAAAATTGTTGCAACTTAATTTTACATGTATGTTTTTGTGTGATTATACAATTATTTTAAAAACCTTTTCAATGAATTTAATCGCAGTTAAATTGACAGCAATAAAATAATTTAATAAAATTAAGATTTAATTATGGTTATAATATTAATAAAATTTTTTATATCAGCAATTACGGTTGTACAAAAATTCAAAAGAAAAAAATATTTCATTTTAAAATTAGTTAAAAGAAATTATAAATAAATTTAAGAATTAATTTATAAGCTAAATTATAAATTAAGCTTAATTTTGTACAAAGTAAGCTGAATTTAAAAAATTTTTGTGATAAATTATTACATGCAAAATAGTTATGTTCTTGAAACTTAAAGTATTGGTGGGTTTCAGTCTATTCAAAGGATCTTGTCCTATAATTGATGATCTTATAGTTGACTTTAGTAAAGTTTGTAATCAGTTTTTTTATACTCACTATGAGAATAATTTAAAAGAATAATAATTTTTTTAAATAGATCAATAAGTACATTTCATATCAAGATGAAATTTTTATTAAATGGATATGGAAAAATTATTTAAATGGATATTAATATGACAAAATATAACTTTTAATTTTACATTAACTTCTGGCAAAATAATAAAAAGTAAGCCTGGTAAGTGCAACAAGACCCACGTATTTACTTTTAAATATAACAATTACAATTTTATAATCGTTAATAGTTTAATTTATCTTGGTGACGTGAGTCCTGTATAACTATATAAAATAATGTCTTACTGTATTTACTGTATTTACTGAATTATTGAATTGAATTAAGATATGCTAAAGAATTTATTGACGTCTTGTATATCTGTTTATGAGGAGTGTTAGTTTTACCATATTCCTTGTTTAACAAGGATCAAATCGTACCGGTTCATTATTAATCTTATCGTTAAATATGATAACTCTGTTCAAAGTATTGACTCATTATTAGGATACAAATCTATATTATTATATTGGTATTGTATAATATATAAAAAAAAGAGGCAAATACAAAATATGTTGATGTCTTTAATAAGAATAGTTTTATTGACAGGAAAAAT
>NC_051848.1:100927509-100937771 GCF_002237135.1 Teleopsis dalmanni
CTGATATTTCGTATCCAAGAAATGTGAGTTTTTCTACACCAAATTCGCATTTCGAACTATTGATTACCAATCGAGCAGCTTTTAGTTTTTGTAGGACACATTCAATATGTTCTCTATGTTTAGTGTCATTTTCCGAAAATATTAGAATGTCATCTAAGTAACAGAACACGAAATCTAATTCACGAAATATTGAATCCATGTATCGCTGAAAAGTCTGTGTGGCATTTTTTAGACCAAATGGCATCACGACAAATTCAAACAGACCTATTGGTGTGCTTACCGCTGTTTTCACAATATCATCTGGATTCATTGGTATGTTATAATATGCTTTCGTGATATCGATCTTAGAGAAAATATTACTGCTGTGTAGTCTTTCGGCTATGTCATCAATGTGCGTAATTGGGTAGCTATCAGGTTGGGTGTGGGCGTTTAATTTTCGGTAGTCACCGCAAGCTCTCCATCCACCCGTTTTTTTCTTTACTAAATGTATAGGACTTGCCCAGGGGCTGCTGGATGGCCTCACTATACCTTGATGTAGTAATACACGGAACTCATCTTTGATTGCTCTTAATTTTTCACCTGAAAAACGCCGTGGGCGTTCTGATATTGGCTGGCAATTTGTTATTATTCTGTGTTGAACGCTGTTTGTTGTTGGTAGTTGGTACCTGTTCAAATTTGTTACGTCAACATATTTTGCGACGACGTCATGGAATTTGATGGATGAATTTATTGTCGAAACATTTTCGTGGGCTACTTCTTTCAGTAGACCCTTTGACTGTAACGTGGTTTGCGTATCAATGAGCGATTTTGCCCTCAAATCGATTTGTAAGCCGTAGTGCGTGAGAAAGTCTGCCCCAATTATGGCTGTTTTAACATCAGCGATGATGAAATACCAGTTGAAGTCTTTTCTAAGGTTTAAATCTATTGCTAGTTGCTTGTTCCCAAAAGTTTTGATTGCAGTGTTGTTCGCTGCATAAAGAACTAAATCGTCTGGTTGCATTTTACTTTTTGGATTGATGCCTGGTAGTGGAAGTAGTGATATAGCTGACCCAGAATCAATTAGAAAATTAATGTTGTTTTTTCTGTCATACACATGTAAACGTAGCTCTTGGTTTTTTATGCTGTCGCCAACCGTGTTTGATGACGACAGCCTCGCTAGTTTCCCTGTCGATTATCGCTTTTACGTTTGCCAAACTCGCACGGTTGGCTACATTTAGTCGCTGCTGCCCCAAATTTTATGTGGTAGTAACAGACTTTCTCACGTCTGCAAGAACTGCTGCGGCTGCGGCTGTTGTCTCTACCACGATTGTCTCGTTTCTCCAATCTGTCTAAAGTTGCTGCTATGTTGATAAGTTGCTGATTTATTTGTTGGACCGAACTTTCTAATGTTGTTACGCGGGCTTCCAA
Organism: Teleopsis dalmanni; assembly: GCF_002237135.1. Classification (NCBI taxonomy): domain Eukaryota; kingdom Metazoa; phylum Arthropoda; class Insecta; order Diptera; family Diopsidae; genus Teleopsis; species Teleopsis dalmanni. Next base: position 100,928,917 of record NC_051848.1, read on the forward strand.
CTTGTCATTTGATTTGTTGGCGTTTGTAGTCATTACGTAAGATGGTACTGGACTGTTGTCTAATATTCTATCAGCAATTTCTGCTAGCTCATCAATACTTGTGGTTTTGCATGCTGATAGAATGCATCTTACACTGTTTGGCATACGTTGCAGCCACAGTGTTGTTAATGCCTCCTCTGAGACATTCGCGCCTGCTAATGTGCGCATTTCACGTACCAGTTGGCTTGGTTTTTTGTTCGAAAGTTCCAGACCGGTGAGTAGCTTTATGAGCTGCTTTTCTGACGACTCTGAAAAACGAGAAATTAGTTCTTTCTTTAATTTGTCGTATTTGCCTGTTTCAGGAGGATTTTTTGCAATATCCGCAACTTGTTGCAGCGTTTCTGCATCCAGCGCAGTAATTACTGTATAGAACTTCGATAAATCTGCTGTGACTCGGCTCATATGTAGTAGGCCCTCAATTTGCGCAAACCATAACGTTGGGTCCTTGGTCAAGAAGTTTGGCAACTTCATTTGCCCAATCGCTTGCACTGCCGACGCTTCCGCTTCCATAGGCCGGAATTTATTTGCCTCTGTTGGAGTCTCTGCATGTTCAGTTTCTTGCATTTTGCGTTTTCCTTGAAGTTTTTTTTTTTTTGACGGGGTCACCAATTTATGGCCTTATACCATAAGTTTATTAAACAAATAAAAAACACGTTTAGATTGTTCATTCACTATTTTATTTCTCTCGCGTCAACTTGAAGTTGGCTGCTTAACCTAAACTCAAAAATGTCATTTTTGGTTTCCCTTTGCCGGTAGATGGCAAAGTGAACGCCACACCCTTATAGCTTTCTTTTTCACTATTTGTATAAATGTAAATATTATGATTGCCAGTGCACTTTCTGCACATATAATATTTAATGCAAATAACACAAGAAGTAAAACACGTGTTTTAATTTCTACTTAAGTCTTTATTCGTTCTTTACCCAAAACTCTTAAAAGTAATAATAATACAAAAGAAAACGAAAAACGTTAAGTTGGTTGCTCTTTCTATTTTGCTATCGCTGTTTTTCTTTTTACAACAGATGGCCATGCGAACGTAAAAAATAGTTGATGTTGTTTACAGCCACATTATTCCCCCCCAAGTGACCTAGTGCAATCACTTGGGAACGATACCTTTTTCAACCTCGAGAACGTTCTTTTAGGGCGGTCCATACCTGAACCCCAATGGTGTAGGTTTGGCGTTTCAGGTAGCTCTTGTTTAGTTGTCGACAAATCATTTTTGGCTTCAAATGCCGGTTTTAGTCTTTCTATTGATATTGACTTTTGTTCGCCGTTGACATCGATTTTGAATACTCTGTCACTCGTTCTTTCCATCACTTTGTGTGGTCCGGAATACGGTGGCTCGAGTGGCTTTTTAACTCCATCTAGTCTTAGAAGTACGTGTGAGCATTTATATAAATCTTTTAGTATGAAGACTCTAGCTTTTGTGTGATGAGCCGTTGGAGTTGGTCTGATGCTTCGCATGTGCTCTCTTAACTTTTCAACGAACACTTGCGGATCTGCTGGCATATCTTCGTTGATGAAAAATTCTCCAGGAACGCGCAGCTGTGTTCCATATAGTAGTTCTGCAGATGAGGCGTTTAAATCTTCTTTAACACACGTGCGGAGTCCAAGGAGCACAGTTGATAAGCGTTGTGTCCAAGGAATTTGTGGATGGCACATGAGAGCTGCCTTTAGTGTTCGGTGCATGCGCTCTACCATGCCGTTGGAAGCTGGATGGTAAGGTGTTGTTCTGATGCGGGAAGCGCCTATTAATTTCGCCATTGCAGTGAAAAGGGCTCACTCGAACTGAGTACCTTGATCCGAAGTAATTGATAGAGGTGTACCATAACGGCATATCCAATTGTCATACAAGGCTGTTGCAACTGTATCTGCAGTGATATTTTTTATAGGTATGGCCTCTGGCCAACGGGAAAATCTGTCTATTATAGTGAGACAGTACCTGAATCCATCAACTGTTGATAGCTCGATGAGATCAATGTGGATATGATTGAACCTAGTACTTGGTACTGCGATATGATTGGGCTCGAGTCTGTTGTGCCGTTGTATCTTGGCTCTTTGGCAGGATAAACAACTACGTGACCATGCTAAAGCATTTTGTCTGATTCCTGGCCAAACAAATTTAGTTCTCAACTGTTTACTTGTTGATCTACCTCCAGGATGAGCTAGTCCATGAACCGCATCAAAAACTGCTTTACGAAGCTGCTTAGGAATAAATGGTCTTATGGTTCCAGACGAGATATCGCAATAAATAAATATGTTTTGTTCTGGATCAACGTTAAGTCGCTGTAATTTTAATGAAGAATTGGAATTTTTTAACAAATCTTGAAGTTCGTCATCGTTAGCTTGAGCTTGTTGAATTTCGTGTGAACTGATAATTGTTGGCATGTCAATCTGGTTGATTCTGGACAATGCATCAGCTACAATATTATCTTCACCTTTGACGTACACTATCTCTGTGTTGAATTGTGATATAAAGGACAACTGGCGAAGTTGCCGAGGTGAAGCTTGTTCAGTCTTCCTATGCAATGCATAAACGAGAGGTTTGTGATCGGTTTTAGTTACAAATGGGCGATCTTCTAAGAAGTGCTGGAAAAATTTAACTGCTGAAAACACTGCGAGGAGTTCTCGATCGTAAGTGCTGTAGTTGCATTCAGTTGAATTTAATTTTCTTGAAAATAAACCAATAGGCTTGAATTGACTTTCAACGAACTGCTCTAGAACTGCTCCGATTGCGGTGTCAGAGGCATCTGTTGTGAGAACTAGAGTTGCTTCGGGGTTTGGAAATGACATAAGAGTTGCTTCAGCTAGGCTTTCTTTGCATTTTATGAAAGCTTTGACTGTTTCTGCCGTCCATGGAATTTTTCTTTTATCATTTTTTTTCGAATCTTTTATAAATTCGTTGAGAGGTGCTTGGAGTTTGGCTGCATTAGGTATACATCTGCGATAATAGTTGATTACACCGAGGAATCTTCGTAAATCTTGAATCGTTTCAGGTTGTTTATAGTTGACAATTGCTTGAACACGCTCTTTAGGTGGCTGATAACCATTTTGGTTGATAGTATAACCCAAATATTGTACTTGCTCTTCGCCAAAAACACATTTGCTGACATTAATGACTAACTTATATTCTCTAAGACGCTGACAAACTTGCTTCAGATGCTCTTGATGCTGCTCATGGGATTCTGACATGATAATTACATCATCTATGTAGGCGAATACAAAGTCAAGTCCTCTAAAAACAGAATCGACAAACCTTTGGAAGGTTTGCGATGCATTGCGTAATCCAAACGGCATAACGACGTATTCGTACAGGCCAAATGGGGTATTGATTGCTGTTTTTGGAACATCTTGCGTTGCCATGGGTATTTGGTGATAGGCTTTTATTAGATCTAATGTTGAAAACACCTTTTTTCCATGTAATCTCTGGAAAAGATCTTGTAGTAGTGGTAGTGGATACCTGTCTGGCGTTGTTTTAGCATTTAATTTTCTGTAATCACCACAAACGCGCCAGCCATCATTTTTTTTTGGTACAAGATGAACTGGACTTGCCCACGAACTTCGTGACGCTCTTATGATGCGTTGTTCGAGCATACATTCGATTTCAAGTCGTAGTGCTTTTAGTTTTTCGCCGGCTAGTTTCCTGGGGCGTTCGAAAACTGGGGATCCAGTCGTTTCGATAAAATGAGCAGCTGGAGACTCGGTTTCCGCGAGTGGTGCTGACGTAGGTTTAGTAATGTCAACAAAATCTTTCAATATATTAGAATAAGTATTCTGTTGATTTATGGTGGAGATGCTATGCACAGAAGTTCGTACAATGTTACATTTTGTTGTGAAATTAGTGGTAACGTCGATAAGACATCGGTTACGCAAGTCAATGAGCAAACCAAAATGTTTCAGAAAGTCTGCTCCGATGATGGGCATTTGTACATCTGCAATTGTAAATGGCCATTTGAAGCATCTGCGTAAGTTGAGATCTAGCTGCAGGATCTTTCTGCCGTAGGTATTTATGACGCTTGCATTTGCAGCATACAATTTCATTGCGCTAAGGTTTTGTTTTGTTTGAAAAAGATCTCTAGGTAATACTGATAATATTGAACCTGAATCTATTAACAATTTTATTCTGCTTTTTTTATCATAAATATACAAACGGATTTCTTTTTTTACTGAATAGCTGTCACTTCCCGTTTGCTCTAAGGACAGCTTGTTTAGTTTCCCTGTTTTTGTGTATATGTGCACCCGTCTTCACATTTATTTGCATTTGTGCCAAAACGTTTATGGTAAAAACATATTTTGTTATTCTGTGCAAATGTTTGGTGGAAAGACTCAGGTCTTGCTCGTGCTCTGTTATTTGGTGTTCGCTCATGACTTCTCATGCTGTTGGTGATTTCTTTTACCGCTTCTTGTAAGGCTTGTACTGCTTTCTCCAGTCTATCTGTGCGTTGATCATCAGGAAATTTACTTGGATGTACTATAATGTCATTAACATTACTAGTGGCCATGACACTTTGTACTGGATTGATTTCGATTAACCGATCAGCCATATTTGCTGCTGCCGTGAGACTGCTTTCTACATTGACCGACAGAACGAACTGAACGTTGGCTGGTAGTCGCTTTAACCAGAGTGAACGTAAGACATCTTCTGTTACTTTGTTATCTGCTAAGTCTTGCATTTTGCGTAACAATTGCGAAGGTTTGCTGTCTTCTAATTCAATGTCGTATAGTAAAGTTTGTAACTGTTGTTCTTGCGGTGGTCTTAGACGACTGATAAGACATTCTTTAAGTGTTTTATACTTGTCGGTATCAGGAGGATTTTTGACTATGTCTGAGACATGTTGCAGTAATTCTGGATCAATGTAAGAAATTACTGTCCAATATTTGCTGTTGTCTCCAGTAATCTTCTTGCGATGGAATGCTGCGTCCACTTGGATGAACCACAAGGCTGGATCTTGTTTCCAAAATGGCGGTAACTTAAACTCCACCGACGTTACTTCTTTTTCGTCAGAATGCTCTTGCGTAGCATGACTTGTAGAAGGCTGCTGCTCGGTGTTCATGTTGAAAGTATTTGCTGTGTCGTTTTTACCACGGGGTCACCAATTATAGCTTTCTTTTTCACTATTTGTATAAATGTAAATATTATGATTGCCAGTGCACTTTCTGCACATATAATATTTAATGCAAATAACACAAGAAGTAAAACACGTGTTTTAATTTCTACTTAAGTCTTTATTCGTTCTTTACCCAAAACTCTTAAAAGTAATAATGATACAAAAGAAAACGAAAAACGTTAAGTTGGTTGCTCTTTCTATTTTGCTATCGCTGTTTTTCTTTTTACAACAGATGGCCATGCGAACGTAAAAAATAGTTGATGTTGTTTACAGCCACAAAAGCTTGTCTGCAAGCACCATCTACCGTTCGTATTCGCTTTATGGAATTTATGTATTTGTTGCAAATTAATGAATTAAACAATAAAAAAAGCGACTATCTATCCTTTTAAAAAACATTAATTAAAAAAAATATTATTACAAGAATCACAATGCACATAAAAGCCTTTAAAGATAATAAAACAAACTTTCAATTACAAAACAAATCATAAAAATCGCCTTATTCTTCGAACAAGGCAATTCAATCATATATGAATATTATTATTACCCTTAAAACAGTCATTTGAAAAAAAAATAAAGATGACAAATGTTAAAAAATATATGACTGAATAATTATTTAATAATATCAACTTAATATTTAATTCATATCATACAAATTTCATCAAAAAATATTGGAATGTTTTTTTTGAGGTTATAATTTTTTGCAATCAAATATCTTACCGTGCAAAACCCCGATTGGGATAACCTATATGTCTATATAAAGACGAAGGAGTTTTCTTTCAATATTTCAAAATTCATAATAATCGTATGCACAGTTTTTTTTATAATGATTTTTAAAAAATTTGCATTTGATCAATAAATAAATTGAGTGATAGCGCCGAATGCGGAGTCCAGCAAATTATATGGGCTTGTCTGCAAGCACCATCTACCGTTCGTATTCGCTTTATGAAATTTATGTATTTGTTGCAAATTAATGAATTAAACAATAAAAAAGCGACTATCTATCCTTTTAAAAAAACATTAATTAAAAAAAAATATTATTACAAGAATCACAATGCACATAAAAGCCTTTAAAGATAATAAAACAAACTTTCAATTACAAAAAAAATCATAAAAATCGAACTATTCTTCGAACAAGGCAATTCAATCATATATGAAAATTATTATTTCTCTTAAAACAATCATTTAAAAAAAAAAATAAAGATGACAAATGTTAAAAAATATATGACTGAACAATTATTTAATAATATCAATTTAGTATTTAATTCATATCAAAAGAATTTCATCAAAAAATATTGGAATATTTTTTTTGAGGTTATAATTTTTTGCAATCAAATATCTTACCGTGCAAAACCCCGATCGGGATAACCTATATGTCTATATAAAGATGAAGGAGTTTTCTTTCAATATTTCAAAATTCATAATAATCGTATGCACAGTTTTTTTTATAATGATTTTTAAAAAATTTGCATTTGATCAATAAATAAATTGAGTCATAGCGCCGAATGCGGAGTCCAGCAAATTATATGGGCTTGTCTGCAAGCACCATCTACCGTTCGTATTCGCTTTATGGAATTTATGTATTTGTTGCAAATTAATTAATTAAACAATAAAAAAAGCGACTATCTATCCTTTTAAAAAACATTAATTAAAAAAAAATATTATTACAAGAATCACAATGCACATAAAAGCCTTTAAAGATAATAAAACAAACTTTCAATTACAAAGTTACTTACCATTGCTTCAACCTTCGCACACACTTAGTATGAAACATAAACGCAAACTGAATGTTGCATTTGCATTTTGCTTATTTCATTTTCGTAAACAAAAATAATTGCTTGAAAATAGTCCAGCATTTTCAAACCCTGAAATTTATCACACATAAAACGAAAACAAACACTAGATGGTGTTGGCTGTTAAACCCTAATTAGTTGCTGTATGACTCAATTTATTTATTGATCAAATGCAAATTTTTTTAAAATCATTATAAAAAAAACTGTGCATACGATTATTATGAATTTTGAAATACTGAAAGAAAACTCCTTCATCTTTATATAGACATATAGGTTATCCCGATCGGGGTTTTGCACGGTAAGATATTTGATTGCAAAAAATTATAACCTCAAAAAAAATATTCCAATATTTTTTGATGAAATTCTTTTGATATGAATTAAATACTAAATTGATATTATTAAATAATTGTTCAGTCATATATTTTTTAACATTTGTCATCTTTATTTTTTTTTTCAAATGACTGTTTTAAGGGTAATAATAATATTCATATATGATTGAATTGCCTTGTTCGAAGAATAAGGCGATTTTTATGATTTTTTTTGTAATTGAAAGTTTGTTTTATTATCTTTAAAGGCTTTTATGTGCATTGTGATTCTTGTAATAATATTTTTTTTAAATTAATGTTTTTTAAACGGATAGATAGTCGCTTTTTTTTATTGTTTAATTCATTAATTTGCAACAAATACATAAATTCCATAAAGCGAATACGAACGGTAGATGGTGCTTGCAGACAAGCTTTCTAAAAATAGTGTTAAGCGCATTTTTTAATATTACTTACAATATATGTATATAATATATCATTTAATAGAATTATGAAAATAAGTTTAAATAAAATTTTTTTATTAAAAATGTATTAAAAAATAAACATGATATATGAAATATATGATATATGAAAATGAATTTTTTTTTAATTAATTAATTAATTAATTTATTGGTTTTTTTTTCCAGCTCTAGGTTTTGTTTTTGGAGGCTGCGTCGCATTTGGAAATCTGCAATTAATAAAAATATATATGTAAATATCATACTTATGTTTAAATAAATAAGCGTATAAATACTTACAATGATTGTTCTTTTTCTTTTCGGAATTCTGAAAAATTAAAAAAAAAATTATTAATTTATTTGAAAATTTTAATAAAAATTGTTTAAATTACATTTTTTTCTTTGTTTTCTTTCTCCCGACGACGGTTTTCCTCCAGCCGACGGCGATTTTCTTCCTGCCGACGGCTATTTTCCTCCTGCCGGCGGCGGTTTTCATCCTGCCGCCGGAGGTTTTCTTCGCGTCGTCGGCGGTTTTCTTCCCGTCGTCGGACACTTTCCTGGTGCCGCTGGTAGTTTCCTGCTGGTCGGCGGTTTCGTTGCTGCTGTTGACGCTGGGGTTGCTGAAGAAAGAGACAAAAAATGTTATTTTAATATTGCATTTAATATAAATCATAATATAATATATATATATTTTAAATTATTTACATACATTTTTACCGTCAACCAGCAGCCCAATCAATACGCCAGTTAATATATCCCGATTCTGAAAGGAAAGCATTAAAAATTTAATATTTATATTTTTAATATTATTATTATAATATTATTATTTTTAATATTATTACTTGTGTAAATTACAAATTTTTAAATATATTTTATTAATTTAATTTCATAATACTTACCATTGCTTCAACCTTCGCACACACTTAGTATGAAACATAAACGCAAACTGAATGTTGCATTTGCATTTTGCTTATTTCATTTTCGTAAACAAAAATAATTGCTTGAAAATAGTCCAGCATTTTCAAACCCTGAAATTTATCACACATAAAACGAAAACAAACACTAGATGGTGTTGGCTGTTAAACCCTAATTAGTTGCTGTATGACTCAATTTATTTATTGATCAAATGCAAATTTTTTTAAAATCATTATAAAAAAA
>NC_051848.1:100937871-100951723 GCF_002237135.1 Teleopsis dalmanni
TAATTTCTGAATCGGACGTTTTATTGTGCCGTTCTGAGTTTTTACCGATACTACTCTCACCAGATTATCTTTTCCAGGATGAACGTCAATTATCTTTCCAAGAGGCCATCTTCCTGGATATGTTTCCTCATTCTTCACTATTACCACTTGGCCTTCCTTAACATTTGCTTGAACCCCTTTCCATTTGTACCTCTGCTGAAGATTCGTTAAATATTCTTCCTTCCATCGTTTCCAAAAATGTTTCTTCATTGCTTGAATTATCTTCCAACGATTTAATGAAGATATGTTCATATCATCTACTGCTTCTGGATAGTCAATGATAGCATGCCCAATTAAAAAATGACCTGGAGTTAATATATCATTGTCGTCAACATTTGCACAAAGCGGTCGTGAATTAAGTATGCCCTCAATTTGAGTTAGAAGTGTGCTTAACTCCTCATAAGTAAGTTTATTTTCGCCAACAACTCTTTTCAAGTGGTGTTTTATTGACTTCACGGCCGACTCCCATAAACCTCCAAAATGAGGACTTGCCGGTGGAATGAAATGCCATTTTATACCTTCTGCTTCCAATGCACAAACTGCACTCACATTGCTTTTAATAGCCTGTTGTAAATCCTTATCTAATTTTTTGGATGCTCCAACGAAGTTAGTACCGTTGTCTGAGTATATATGTGAACATTTGCCTCTGCGTGCAAACAATCGCTTCAGCGCCGCCAGAAATGAGTCTGATGTCATGTCACTTACCAACTCTAAATGCAAAGCTTTAGTTGCCATACATACAAATACCGCTACGTACCCTTTAAAAGTTTTTTGGCCTCGCCCTTTAGAACATTTTATTAGCAATGGTCCAGCGTAATCTACTCCACAATGAGCGAACGGAGCAGACACATTGACCCTATATTCTGGTAAATCACCCATAAGCTGTTTCTGCTTTAATGCTTTATAACGGGTGCACCTTACACATTCACGTATACATTTCTTAATCAAGTTTTTAAGTCCAAATATCCAATATCTTCTTTTTATAACATTTTCCATCAATCGATGTCCACCATGTAATGTTTCTCGGTGTGCTTCATTTATTATCAAATTCGCCAAATGACCTTTTGCTATAATTATTGGATGCTTTCTATCAAAACCAATTTTTGCATTGATTAATCGACCTCCAACTCTCAAAACTTGGTTTTTGTCTAAAAACGGATTCAAATTTGCCATTTTGCTTCGATGATCTATTTCACAGCTATTTTTCAATCTGCTTATATCCGTAAAAAATTGTGTTGTCTGATGACTTCTAAAAATAGCTGCATCTGCTCTTCTAAACTCCTCTACAGTTAGATATTCTGGAGACTTAGCCTTCCTCAGTCTGTCTATGAAACGAAAAATATATACTACCACTCTACTTAATTTTCTAAAAGATGAATATTTCTCGATGAGCTGATTAAATAAGTCTTCCTCTCTTAATTTACTGATATTTATTATTTTAGCTGCCATTTGTTTTTTTGGCCATGTCCTTCTATCATCGTTTAACCAGTTTGGACCTCTCCACCATAACGATTGGTTCTCTAACTTTTCCGGCTGAATTCCTCTGGATGCTAGGTCTGCTGGATTTTCCTTTGATCGCACATAAAACCAATTGGCGCTTGGAATTAACGAGCTTATTTCATTTACTCTTGACCTAATAAATTTATTTTTGCTTGAATTGCTTTTTATCCAGCATAATGTAATCGTGGAATCACTCCATGCATACATTTTTATTTTTCTGTTAATTATGTTATGAATTTTATTTAATAATTTTGCCAATAGATGCGCTGCACACAGCTCAAGCTTCGGCAATGTTTTTCTATTTTTTATAGGATTTACCTTACTTTTTGCTGCTATTATGGACACCTTTGCGTGCGTTTTTATGTACACTATTGCTGCGTAGGCCTTTTCCGATGCGTCAGCGAACCCTACCAGGCATATTTCATCATTTCCGGTAACTCCTACCCATCTCTCAATTCTGATTGTTTGTATTGCGTCTAAGTTCTGCACAATGTTTTTCCATTCTTTCATCATTTCTTCATTTAATTTCATATCCTAATCTAAATTACTTATCCAGAGCTTCTGCACAAATAACTTAACCAATACTGTAACTGGAGCCAATAGTCCTAATGGATCAAATATTTTACCTAGATACGATAATGCCATTCTTTTTGTTATATAGACGTCTCTACTTTCTGCTATCTTAAACATGAATATATCATTGTTAGGATTCCATTGCAAGCCAAGCGTTTTTATACTTTCTTCTTTATCTATATCAATGACCTCATTGTCTTTTGATTTTTCCACCGTTTCTATTATATCCATGCTGTTTGAGCACCATTTTCTCAAATGAAATCCATACTTCTCCAAATGCGCCGATATCCTTAGCCGAACACTTTTGCACTCTTCTTTTGTATCACCGCCAGTTAGAAGATCGTCCATATAAAAATCGTCTTTAATTATTTTCGATATCTGATTATCCTGACATTCATTTGCTATTTCAAATAAAGTTCTTATAGCTAAAAATGAAGCAGGGGCAATACCGTAAGTTACAGTTGTTAACTTGTATTCTTCAATTGGCTGATTAATCTCGCTTCTCCACAAAATATGTTGGTATTTCTGATCATTTTTACTCACCCATATTTGTCTATACATTTTTTCTATGTCAGCAACTATGGCAAATTTTTTCAGTCGAAACTTCAACAATATATCAAAGATATCCCTTTGCAACCTTGGGCCAACATATAATACATCATTTAAACTATTTTTATTCGTGGTCTTTGCCGAAGCATCAAAAACTACTCTCACCTTAGTAGTGATACTATTCGCTCTTACTACTGCTTGGTGAGGTAGATAATATTTTCCCTGTCTTTTTGAACTTACTTTTTTCATATGCCCATCAGCTAGATACTCTTTCATGAATTCGACATATTCTCTCTTTAATGATGGGTTTGCCTGTAATTTTCTTTCCAAATTTATGAATCGTGCCATCGCCATTTTGTATGAGTCGCCAAGTTGGTGTTCTTCTTTGAAAGGTAACTCAACTACAAATCGTCCATCTTCATTTTTGGTAGTTGTCGCAGCATAATTTTTCATACAATATCCGTCTTCTGATGAATCTTCATCCTCTGGAATTTCTTCTATTTCCCAAAACTTTTCTATGTTGACGACGTTGGAAGAGATGAATCCTTTAATGCTTCTTTTTGCTTGTAAAATACCTGATAATATCCAGCCGAACTTTGTTGATTGCGCCAATATTTTATCTTTTTTAAGTAGACCGCCTTCAAGAATTTCTCCGTAAAGATCGCTTCCTATGATTATGTCAATTCTATCGGATTTATTAAAATTTGGGTCCGCCAAGGTCATATTTTCCCACTTATCTATATTATAGCTAAAGGTTTTATCCGGTTGACAAGATACCAATGATGGTAAAATTAATGCTTCTGCATTTATTTTATATTTACTGGTGAATCGTGGGTGAATTTGAAGATTTATTTTTGCCTTTGCAACGCCAACCGGTGTTCCTCCAAGCCCTTGCACCTCCATTTTTACTTTTTTCCTTGGTAAATTTAATATTTGTGCCGCTTCTTCTGATACAGCTGTAGTTTGCGACCCTTGGTCAATTAGTGCCCTTAACATAATCATCTCACCTTGAACACTTTTTACGCGCACTTGCGCCGTTGCAAGTAACACATTTTCTGCTGTGCCCGTATTCATTGTTAATGTTGATGTGTTATTATTTTGCCCTGAATTAATGTGCAAAAGAGTATTATGCCACTTCCCACAATCTTGACATTTTGTCTTACTATTGCATCTTTTTGTAGTTTTATGCGATAAACAGACGCGACAAATTTTAGCGTCTTTTACCCATGTATTTTTGTCCTTGACTTGTAGCTTTAGAAACTCATAACACTTTAATGCCATATGTCCTTTTTTGTTGCAGTAAAAGCACTGGTAATCATTTGCTACTATAGTTGTCGCTGTTGTTTTTTGAAAAGACTTTACATTATTAGTTTGTTTCTTAGATTTAATCGCCTCTGCTGCTTGGTATTGCTGCTCCAGAAACTGTAATACATCGTCCAATTTTTGAATCTCCTTTGTCCTTTTTATATTTTGCTCATATAGCCGTAATCCTTCCTTATCCAACTTCCTGATTATAATCCTTGCTATTATTGGATCTGCTTCATTCGTTTTTATACCCATTGCCTTCAGCCCCTGGATACATTCTATCGATGTGTCAAGCAACTTTTTCAAACTTGACGCTGAATCATTATATACAGATGGTTGATCGAGCAATTTATCGACCAATATTGTAAACAACATTCTTTCATTTTCGTACCTTTGCGACAAAATCTCCCAAGCTACAGCATAATTCAATTCCGACACCGGTAGATGTTGTATCAGCTTGCTTGCTTCTCCTTTTACTAATGTTTTGAGTCGATACATTTTCTCAACATTCGAAATTTTTCCATCCTCATGGATAAGCCTTTTATATAGATCATGAAAAGACGACCATTCTTCAATATTACCGTTGAAATTTGGGATTCTAATGCAGTCAAGCTTAACGTTGTTCCCCTCACGTAATTTTTCCATTTTATTGGCTAATTCATCTAACGCCTTATCGTATTGGTCTTCAATCTCATCATAATCATTCATAATGTCTACTTCATTGTACGACATTTCAATAACCAGCTTCTTATAGATACTTCTAATGTCTTCGAACTTTCTTTTCCAGATTCTATTAAGTTGTTCCAAACGCGTGACAGTATCATAATGGTCAAGATTTTCTAACATCTGTCTTAACCTTGCGATGTTATTGTTATATTGCTCTACTAGATTGTTGATTTTATTTTTCTCAATTTGACTTTCCGTTATTTTCTCGTCTACACTTTTGCTTTCAACAGATTCTGCATTTCTATCTTTGCTTTCAACTATTTCTTCGAGCATTGTTTTCACCTGAATCACTTTTTGATGCACTGTAGTGTAAAAGTCCTCTTTAAAATATTTGTCTTCCTTATTCTCCGTTAAGAGTATTTTCTCGTGATTATCTTTAAATTGATTCCATAATCCTTGTAGTTTATCTAAACGTTCTTTTATTGTATTCGCACGCAACTCACGTTTGCTGCTATTCTTCTCGATATTCTTAACATCGTCATATATTGCTCTTTGCTGTTTTAGCAGAGCTAATAATTTTGATGGATCCATTTTCTTTTTACCGTACCGATATTTAAATCTCGATCAATGCTTTTTGCACTATATTTAAATTTTTGGCACCGATGTTTAAGCCTTGGTCCACGCTTGTATCGCACTGTACTATATATTTAGTTTATGGCACCGATGTTTAAGCCTCGGTCCACGCTTGTATCGCACTGTACTCAATTTTACTTTATGTCTCGAAGGACCAAAATGTACATTTAATAAATTAAAGTACACACACTTTGAGTAATTTTTAGCTACTAATTTTATTTAAAATAATGTTGTGTTTTTATACAAAAATATTTTAAGACTAATTTCTACATCAAGGTTAAATTATTATGATTTTAGTGGACTGTATTACATTTGTCAAAAAAGGTTAAAAAAGGTTAAAAAAGGACGGAAGTCCCAACACTTGGGATTTTCCTCCTATTGTTTTTATGAATATATTTTAGTTTAATAATTTAAATACGGTTGCTAAAAAATGTTACTATTTATCTATATTTTTCCTTAGTACATAATTCTAAGAATTTAGGTGATAATATAAACTATAATAATTAAATTTATGTTATAAATTCATGTTCATGATTGAACACTCACACTCATATCCTTTCAGAAATTATTAGGAATTCATTTCTAAAGAATTTGATGTACAAAAAACAACCACAAAATAATTTGAAGAAGACGCCGAGCAAAAAGTGTATTTGTCAAATGAATTGCAATTCAAATAAAGTATCTGCAATTTGTAAAATTTGTGTACTTCACACAATCGACAACGAGTATTTGTTCTGCTTGCATGATTTTTGTTCTGCAAATAAATGACACAGAAATATTCGACAAATTTTTAAAAGATTAAGGGTTTAAGAACTATTGAAATCACTGAAATAAATTTATATTGCTTGTTTGCAATTTACTCAAATAGTGTCTATAAGTAAAATTTATACTGTGCCGATATTATTATATACTTCACACTTTATGGATGAAAATACATAAAGGACAGAGGACTAACCGGCTAACTAACACCACGTTTCGAATCTCAGAATGGTTACAGACTCCTCGGGGAAGCATGCAGATCCGAGGTTAATTATTGCTTAGTCTGATGAAGTGATTAACAATAATCCAGTCATGGCGTAGAGTGGGGTTATGAAGAAACTTCACAGGTTATAGAGAGTAAAAGTGTTTAAATGCACTGACTCAACTAGCTTTAACATAATAAATATATATGAAAGATACTATGAAAACTCTCTTCGTAGAGAATGTCAGTGTTACTTGTTCATTTGCTATGCGTTTACCTTTATAAATATGAACACTATATAGCTATTATTAGTATCTTAAATATAGATATACTACGAAGATACTAATCTAAAGCAAATAAAACAATTATAAAAATATGGTATATATCAAAAGTAGTAAAGAAGTAAAGCAGAAACTAAACATAACTCAGACTTAAAATGTATAATTAGGTACTCGCATTCCTCTGTTAATCAAAGAGAAGACCAGAATGACATTATAGTAGTATTGAGGTAAAGGAATTATGAAAACCCATACTGAACTATCTCGTATACAGGGGTGATAAACAGTCTTTTATTAGGGTACCATTCTGATTTCTCGAACATATCCATTGATTAGGGATTTTAATACAGCAGCTAATTATCTTAAACAACTTTTTCCACTATGCTATATCTCAACAAAGTTGATAAATATTACTAAAACTACAAACAAGTGGACACACCATCACCATCATCTAGAGTGTCTATTTATTGTTACCCGTTGTTTGTGTAAAGTATATACTATTTAGCACTAAATAGAGTGTTTAGTTTTTTTGTTAATGTGCTCAATATAAAAATTTAAATTTGTCTTGATATCTCGGGAAATAAACTATATCGACATATTTAGTGGAAATGTTGCTTAAAATAACTGATTCTACTAAAATCCTTTGTCAACAAGAGAGATGTCCCTCAAATCGGAATGGGCACATAATAGGTATTGTATATATTGGAACGCGTTCTCTTGATACTAATCAGACCAATCTATAGAACTGATATTATATCCTGATATATAATTACAACTTAACCAATAATTGTAAAAAGTTTACTTTAAATTTTGATATCTTGGAAAGTAATCTATATCGACATATTGTGTAGTGGAAATATTTCCTCAAAATAACTTGTTTCATTAAAATCCGTTGTCAACATGGGGTGTCGCGAAAATCAGAATGGACACAAAACGGGTATTACCAAAAACCGGGGGGTACATGCGTATTATCTTGCTGCCAATCATGTCAATCTATAGAGCTGATTTTATAAGTATATATTAGATTATCTCAACGGAACACAACTTAACGAAGGATTGAACAAAATAAGAAAAAAAAAAAATAAAAATTAATGCACATATATAATTATTTATGTACAGAAATCAATCATAGATATGGTTTCAAAACCTCTTTAATAAAAATGAATATGCGTTAAGGTCAGTATTTCACCAAAAAAAAAAATTATGCTTCGAAGCTGAATATTGCGTGCCCTTAGAGAAAAGTTTTTACCACCCTTTTCTGTACCTTCCTTTTCAATACCTTCGTTTTCTATACTTTCCTTTTCTATAGAAGGAAAGCAAATAGTGAAACCTGTCCGTACCAAAATCCAAAACGGAAATAGTTGCAAATAAAGTTGTAATATGAACCATAAGACCACATGCTCCACCCTGCAACATGAAAACAAACAATTATCAAACGTAGCACGATGAATGGCACAAGCACAAGCAGAAGCACAACCACAAGGTACAATCAATCTAGACCACGCATGGGTCAAAGCACCGGGCAGATTACGCCCGCGAAATATTAGATTTGTTAGCTGATTTGTTTTCGACAAATGCAAAAAGCAGTTCAGGTTCGCCTACATTTATGCGTATGCATACGCTTAAATTTCGCTAGCGTAATGTATTGTGGCGGAAACGGAAATAGGTACGTCCAGAAGCAATAAAGCGAAAGTGACTGGAGAAAAAAATTAAAGCGATTTATATTACAATATATTTGATATAAAAATTAGTTACCAACAAGATGTCTTCGCCTTATAAAAATTTAATATTTTAATATTTCAACTTTTTTGAAAATTTTTTTTTTCAAAAAATATAACAAAAGTGGCTGCCAAAAACATTTATTGCTTTCATAAGACGATTTTTAGATGCCTTTATTTTAAGGATACCAACAGAGAAAACACATTCAAATTAATGTTCACTTCTAAATGAATAATAAAACAATTTATTTTTGTTTTCAATTCAATTAAGTGAATATTTATCTGTCATATCCTGGCAAAAAAAAAAGATATCTGCAGGACTCTTTAAATGTGCCAAACACTCGCTTTCGTTTTAACAAATCGCCACTTGTGTTTATCCTTGACACAATTATCATAAAAAGGCTGAGAAAAACTATTCTCAAAATCATAAAATCAAATGTCGTTGACATTTTTTCGACCTCAATTGTGGATTAGTTTCAGATATTTAATAAACAAAAAACACAAAGTGGGAAATTAAAAGAAAAAACAAAAAGTAAAGGAAAGAAGTTTAGTAAAAGACTTTTGATCCTTAAAATTAACTAAAGTAATTTTGCTAGATATTGAAAATGTACTTATTTTAAATTGGGCTTACCTATTTATAGATATTCTATGTCTTTATGATATACGAAAAAAATTGGCAGCTTTCAGTACATACTTTAGTTAATCTAAATCTACAATATACTATATACAGTAAGGAAAGCAATAGTCAAAATGCCAACTAACAGCATTTAAAATACGGAAAAATGTGAAGAGCATGGAAAAAAGGAAACAATTTGGAAAACTCAAGTACTAATAGTACAAAGAAAAACAGAGAAATATTAAAATTAAGTAGAAGGATCCAACGTATCAGCTAACACTAAAAAAATGAAAAAAAATATATATATAAATAAGAAAAAATTATATTAGTGCATTAAATAAGTGAACATTAAAAAGGTTTCTATTAAAAATCTTAGAATTCCTTAAACGTTAATAATATAAAAAAACCTTTTCCTAAATCTAACAATGTATTGGTGATTCATTACGCACTAAGATCCCCGATGTAAATAACGTAATCTTATTGGACAGCCAAGCTGAAATCAAATTTCTGGTGGACGCAACAGTGATATTCTTAATAGTTCAAGAACTCCAGGTTTAATGAACTATATAGGTGTGTTAGTGTCCAGTTCGTGTTGGTACCTCGATACAGGGACATGTTGGGCAACTACAGGGCAGACAAGCTTACTAAGATTCGTACCCTGCTTCCTAGCATTTATTTCTCAGATATTGGTATTCCACTGGTAACGGTCAAGTTGGCAATCAAACAAAAATATCTGAGCATAACTGAACAAAATTGATCAGTTTAATCCTTCAGTCAGATCTCAAGATATAACTCACCAAACTAGACAAGAAACGTATCTGTCAGTTGCTTCAATGAAGGCATAACCTGCTAAACACTATGTTAAATGTACTCATGGTCCACTGAGTACTAAGAGATATGTTATGAGACTGGGTCTACCTCATAATGGTTTTTGTTGTGTTTGCGACTCTACGAATAGGGGGACACGAAACTGTATTCCAACTAATGTGTTGAAATACTCATAATTGGCACTCATAATTTTTTTTATTACCGACTGGACAAGCTCTCATCCTACAAAATTAGGGTGTAGACCAAGTTTGTAGACTAATCAGGCTGGTTTACTATCACTTGAATGAGGAAGAATATTAAGTAGTCATAAACCATATAATTATTTAATATGTAACGTTCATATGCTTCTTAAAGTTTTTCAAAATTTAAGCAACAAAAC
This sequence comes from Teleopsis dalmanni, assembly GCF_002237135.1. Classification (NCBI taxonomy): domain Eukaryota; kingdom Metazoa; phylum Arthropoda; class Insecta; order Diptera; family Diopsidae; genus Teleopsis; species Teleopsis dalmanni. The sequence continues at coordinate 100,947,917 of NC_051848.1, forward strand.
TTAATGTAAAAATCAAAGCAATACTTTTGATTTCAATTCCTTCTTTATTTTAAACTTATATGCTTACAAATGTTTTAATTAGAGACTTTGCTTTTTGTTGTTGATAAATATAATCACTTCTGATTTTCTTAAAAATGATAGATTGAAAAATCGATATTTAGACTCAAATAGTCTTTATAAAAACCATCAAAATATTTTTACTCCTTCGTATAGAGACGATAAGTGTGATAAATTACTCTTGAGATTTACAAAATCAATTAAATTAATTATTAAATTATATATGTGTTTATATAGAAAAAATAATTAACAAAAAAAAAAGAAAAAATTATTCATTGATTATGCAGACAGAAAGTATGAAACCTCGTTTGAAACGAAAATATCCAATATTAGTAATTTTTTCACCAATCAGATATTTCCGTTTAGTGCTAATGTTCGTAAAAACTAGACAATCCGTTTATTAATGTTGTTAAGTGTGATCGCTTAATAAATGACCAGTTTATTAATGTTGTTAAGTGTCACCGATATGAACTAAGTCTAATCACAAAATATTTCCAATTACTATGATGGCGTGCTATTGCTCTTAGCTCACTAAAAATTTCTTTACTGGTCTTTGCTCGTTTCTTTACTAATGGTTCTTCACCATGTTGTCCTCCGCCGACCGCGATTTCTCTTCTCTGCGAATTTCACTCGAGAGTACCATGAACAATTTCGGTTTTTGGCTAGCGGAGATTATGCCCCAGTCATCCGTATGTCATCTGATTTATTTCTTTATCAATTGGCTGCTGGTTAGTTCGTGTTATGAGGCGTTCATTGATAATAGTTCCTGGCCACTATATTCTTAAAATCTGACGCAAACATCTATTTACAAACGTTTGCAATTTATGAGTGATAGCTGTAGTCACATACCAAATCTCAGATCCTTACAGCAAAACAGATTTGATATAGACGTTGAAAAGTGACTAATACCGATTAAAATCTATAATATACATATATTAAAATTGTATACGTAATAAAAAAATTTACAGATTCTATGAAAAATTCAATTTATTACATGCAACACTCTAATCTGAACATTTTTTCTTAAATTTTTGTTTAAATTTACAAAACATGTTTATTTGAACAATCCAATTTTACAATCCTTATTTTCAACTTTAAATTAATAATGATACCTATGTTATCAAAGTTTGAAATTGATTCCTTAATGAAATTTATTTTCAATGAGTTTTAAATTTAAAATCCAACATGGATAGATGAGAATTAGTTTAGTTGCTTGGAACGTAAACTAAACATTAAAAAAATGATGAATGATGTGTAGAAAAGTTTCGAATAATGCATAAAACTGTATTTTTCTTCGTTTAAATGTCCAACATACAGTGAATATACAGAATGAGTATATTTATTAGTTTCATATATTCTAAATGAATTATATTGATTTCTAAGTAATTTACCAATTGTTTTAAAAAATTTTATGTTTCCAGAGTTCTTTTTTTAAACTTGAATACTGAATTAATTTACACATACAAGCCAATAAGTAAAATTATAAACTAATTAAAACTTTTAGTAATAAACTTGCATTATGCGCAATTTGATGTGAAATTGAGTAATTAAAAATATATGTACATACATATATTAAATATACTGCACATCAAACTCATGTAAGTAAAATTACATTTTACATTCAAATTTTATATACATTGTAAATGCTTACTATGAAATAAGGGACTTTTATATGAAAATTGTTTTAGATGTATTTTTACTTTTCAACACTTTCAAAACTTTTACACAAATAAAAAATTTAACTTTTTTAATTAATTATGTAGTTTATACTACATAAACCTACGATTATATAACATTTAAATTATTAGTTATTTGAATTCGTAACTCCCACTAACTCCGTAGTAGTCGTACTAACAGTTTGTTTGTCTGCTTTGCTCTGTGAATTCTTCAATTCTTCATCATCGGTTTCTGGATCTGCAGCTGAGTCTGGCTCAGGTGGGTGAGTTTCGGTGCTGTCATCATTTGAAACTTTCTCGCTATCTTTGTTATCATCCTCAGAATATGCTTCAGTGTCCTGATGTTTTTCGGATACATCATCTTTATTTTATTTGTTATTTAAATTAAAATTAAATTTAGAAATTCTTAAAAAAATATGTATATATTATACCTTCCATGCGCAGTATCATATCATTATCATTAGAGCATTTATCAAATTTCAATGTATTTGAACCTTTTATTTCTTCGTTGCCGTCAGCATTTTTGTCCTTCTCTTCAACGATATTTATTCTTTTATTTTCATTACATTCAGCAGTATCACATGTTTTTGACAAAGAACCTGTTACGTTATTTAATTTTGCAAAACTGGCGTCATCATTATCGCTATCATTTCCCGCAGTTGCGAAACTTTCTGCTGAAGATTCTACTTTAGAATCAATTTCACTAGAAACAGATACCTCCGGTGACTTTTTTGCTGAAGTCTCGTCTTCACCAACTGTCTTTTCATTCTGTTTATTTTCGTTTTCCTTATTTTCATTATTGTTAGGTATCTGCTTATCAGAATCTGTTTCTTTTGGATCATCGCCTGTTTCAGTATCAGTACCGCTTTTAGCTGCTGTCCGCGGAGGAACTTCAAACGGAACTACATGTAGACATTAGTTCAAATATATGCAGATAACTTTATGGATCTATCAAAAGTAATAATATTAGCACAGGGAACTTATATATAGATATCCAACACCAACCACAAAACCGGTAACGATTTGTAAAGTTCAAAAAGTAACTTTCTCTCAAAGTTCATTTTAAACGTTGAATCATTATTTAATTTGAAAAGTTCGACTTTTAACCAATCTGATGGCAAACCTTATGCTATCCTATTTTTTCTTTACCTAAACGTATGAATTTTTTGATTTATGTCATACATGTGTATACGTTCTTGTACCGTCTATATATAATGTATGGACATCTATATATAAGTTGTCTGCGGTATTAATATGCAATTATATGCTTACCTATATATTCCACGTCTTCATCATCTTCCTCGACTTCACCCGTACTTAGGCACCTTAGGTCTTTGGGTGGTAATTTTTCATCTGCCAATTTAAGCTGCTCCTTACGTGGACTTGTCAACCCTTCATCTTTCAGTGGACTAAACGATTTTTTGTCGTGCTTTTTGCGGGCAGGTAGTTTTAACGGTGTACTAGCAACTGCTTCTTTTGGATCTAAAAATAATGTCGAATCCAAATCAATAGTATCTACAACTTTGCCATTTTCTGTTTTTATAAGTTTGGCTGGAGTAACAGGTATTTGTGGTGCTTTATTTGCTGGTTCCTTTATAGCTGATGTAGTTAAAACTTCTACATCTGAATCGGAATCGCTAATACCAAATATTTCCACTTGATCTTTAAAAGAAACTGAAAGATTTTTCTTTTTGTCCCTGGCTTCTTTTTTTGCAGCATTTGCCTTTGCATCAAATTCGACCAGAATTGGATGCTCAAACTTTTCCATCTTAACTTCTAACTGAAAGAATCTTTTGCCATATGTTTTCTCTAAAAATGTTTTGGAAAATTTTGTAGGTTTAAAAGTTAATTTAGAATTCTCTCTTTGTGCTTTCTCGTTTGATCCTATTTTTTTCACAAGGGACTTTGGTTTTTGATTTTTGGGAGATTTTGCTGGCGCTGGACTTTTTCCCGAAGATCCTTTTTTAGCTGTGGGACTAGAATCTTTATTAGATTCCAGTTTTGGACTAAGCTTAATGAAAAAGTTTGACTTCGCTTCCTTTTCATTAACTGATTTACGTGTTTTCTTTCCTGG
>NC_051848.1:100951823-100966059 GCF_002237135.1 Teleopsis dalmanni
TATTAACAAAAATTTTAAACCGCCTCCAATCTACTTGCGTGAACGCAGCTCAAATAACCTCGTTACAATCCTTGCAAGTCTGATTGGAAACAATACTTTTCATATTGTTCCTATAACTAGGGGCAATATACACGAAACCAAAATCCAAATCGACACTGAAAACAATTTTAGAGTCATAACCAAATATTTCGAAGACAGCAAAAAAAATTACTACACATACCAACTAAAGAGTAGTAAGGGCCTTGTTATCGTAATTAAAGGTATCGAATCAGATGTAGAACCCATTGAGATAACAAATGTCCTAAGCGAAAAAGGCTTTAGCGCTAGAGCAGTAATAAATATTGTTAACAAAGATAAAATCCCACAACCTATGTTTAAAGTTGAACTTCACCCGGAAGTTTCTAAGCTTAAAAAAAATGAGAGCCATCCCATCTACAACCTACAGTATTTACTTCACCGCAGAATTAGCGTTGAGGAGCCCCACAAAAGAAATGGTTCGGTGCAATGCACAAACTGCCAAGAGTATGGCCATACTAAGTCATATTGCACTCTTCGTACAGTGTGCGTAGCTTGTGGCGAGCTTCACCATAGTTCCGAATGCGATAAAAAAGCATTAAAGGATACCAACTCCAAAAAATGTAGCAACTGCAGTGGAAATCACACTGCAAACTACAGAGGCTGTCCTATTTATAAAGAACTAAAGCACAGGTTAGCTCTGCAGAAAGAAGCGTTGCGTAATTCTACAAGAAGCAACACCATTAAATTAGTTGAAGTACCTCAACCTTTAACTTCTAAGCCTGTTACACCAGGTGTTTCATATGCTAATGTCGTTAAATCTGACAAGCAACAAGCCCCTCCAGTTCAAAGTAATAGTTTGGAAATAATGATCTCCACTCACTCAGAGCTTAACTCAGTTCATGTCAATCATGCAAACTACTCTTAACGAGATAGTTAAAATGCAAAGCCAATTAATGCAAATGTTTTTATCTAAATAATGAGTACTTTAAAAACTTGTACATGGAATGCAAACGGCTTAAGCCAACTTAAACTTGAACTCACAAATTTCATGTCCCGAGAAAGTGTGGATGTAAAGCTTTGCTCAGAAACACATCTAACTAACAAAAATTTCTTTTCTATTCCTGGTTATTTATTCTATAAAACCAATCACCCAGATGACAAAGCACATGGTGGTACAGGTATTTTGATACGAAGGTGTCTAAAACACTATTTTCTAGGTACATATGCTCATAATTATATGCAAGCCACATCAATACACCTTAAGCACACAGGAAAAAATTTAACTTTATCGGCAGTTTACTGCCCTCCTCGCTTCAACATTACTGAGACCCAATTTACGGATTACTTTTTAACTCTAGGTGAAAGATTTCTTGCGGCGGGAGACCACAACGCCAAGCACACGTATTGGGGTTCACGACTCTGTAATCCAAAAGGAAAACAGCTCTGCAATTCAATTGTAAATAGAAAAAATTCACTAGACGTAATCTCTCCTGGGCAGCCAACATATTGGCCTGCTGATAACAATAAAATACCAGACCTAATAGACTTCGCCGTATCCAAAGGCATAAGCAAAAATTTTATCTCAACATACACTAGCTGCGATTTGTCTTCTGACCATTCTCCAGTTACATTTTGCTTACGTGATGGTCCTCAGTTACGAGACTGTTCCTATAGCCTTACAAGTCCTAAAACAAACTGGCTCAAATATAAAAAGTATATTAACTCACACATACACACAAATTACAAGATAAAGTGTAAGTCTCATATTGAGGACGCAACCTCGGTTTTAAACTCAATTCTGATTTCAGCAGCAGAAAACTCCACCCCTAAAGGCAATAAAATTTACAGATTCAATAGAGTTCTTACAAATAGTGACATAGAGAATTTAGTTTTACAAAAACGTAGATTAAGGCGTGAATGGCAAAAATCTAGGTCCCCTTTAGCGCAAAACTTATTTAAGGAAGCCCAAAGAAGACTTAGATCTGCATTAAGCAAGGAAGACAAAGTCAGACAATATAATTATATTCAAAACCTATGTCCAAATGGCAAAAACCATTCATCTTTGTGGAATGCTAGCAAAGGTATAAATCCTCCCATAGACTCCAATTCTCCAATATGAAACTCTCTTGGAAACTGGGCGCGAAGTGATGAAGAAAAATCTAACGTTTTTGCTGATTACCTAAAAGAGGTGTTCCAACCAAATCCTGCAGCAGGACAATATGACTTTCCCACTCAAGATCCACCAGCACCATCTATTGACATGAATATCACGGCCAATGATCTTGTTCAAATAATCACAAATAAGTTAGATTGCAAAAAAGCACCGGGATATGATAATATCTCACCCATCATGATAAAAAACTTACCCCTTTTGGCCATAAATTTTATCACAAGACTTTTTAATGCCATAATTAAATTTGGCTTTTATCCAACAGAGTGGAAAACATCCATGATTATTATAATTCATAAATCAGGTAAAGACCCCACGCTTGCCTGTTCATACAGGCCAATAAGCTTACTGCCATGCCTTTCTAAAACCATGCTAAAACCGTTCCTTGACGTTCAAAACTTAATACCGTCCCACCAGTTTGGTTTTAGGGAAAAACATGGAACTATTGAGCAAGTGAATCGTATAACGAATGAAATAAGACACGCATTTGAGCTCAGAGAATATTGTTCAGCGGTATTCCTTGATGTTAAACAAGCATTTGATAAAGTATGGCATAATGGACTCATATATAAGATACGCTATTCATTACCTGCAAATGTCCACTCAGTTCTAGAATCGTATCTGCATAATAGAAGCTTTAAAGTGAAATGCAAATCATATACTTCTAATAATTTCCCAATAGAAGCTGGCGTTCCACAAGGAAGTGTTCTTGGCCCTATATTGTATGTACTTTACACATCTGATATCCCGATAAGTAGTTCAGTTATCACCACAACGTTTGCCGATGATACGGCAATTTTATGCCGAAACAGAAACGCTGTGCTAGCTTCAAACCAACTTCAATCTCACTTATATCGGGTGGAGAAATGGTTGTCAAAATGGCGAATTAAAATTAACGAACTAAAATATAGACACGTCATTTTCACCTTAAATCGGAGTACATCTCCAACAATTTTACTAAACAACATTCCCATACCACAAGCAGATAATATAACGTACTTAGGTATCCACCTAGACAGACGACTAACTTGGCGCAAACATATTGAAGCCAAAAAAAATTCAGATGAAGCTCCAAGCCTCTAAGTTGCATTGGCTCATTAATAGCAGATCTTCGCTGTGCCTAGAGTATAAAGTAACCTTGTATAACAGCATCATTAAACCAATATGGACTTATGGTATCCAGCTATTTGGCAATGCTAGTGCTTCAAATATTGAAATTATACAAAGAGCTCAGTCAAAAATACTAAGAATTATCACTGATGCCCCATGGTGTATTAGGAATGAAAGTATACACCGAGATCTACAAATTCCCCTAGTTAAAGCTGAATTTGACAATATAAGAAAAAAATACAATAAAAGGCTGACAGAGCATGTTAATCTCTTAGCAAGAAATCTCGCACTTCTATCCATTACTTCCCGCCTAAAAAGAGCTGACCGTCCATCCGTTAATTAATATTCAACAGCTTGAAGTAAAAACCGCACCTTTCTTTTTAGTAATCTGTTAAAGTTGAACCACTTTCTTAAGAAACCACCTAACATTCACTCTAATGAAATTTAACCCATTAATCTAAGTGAGGTTCGTGATATAAGGTTTACTTATTTTATTTTATTTTATACAATGTATAATTAAAATAAAAATTTGTAACATTATGTAATTAGTTATCAGATTTTACAACTAACAGTTGTAATAGACTAACAGTCTCATTTTAAGAGAAGATGCAATAAATAAATGTATGTTTAAAAAAAAAAAAAAAAAAAAATATTTCTAAGCAGTTTCTTCCATATTTTATTTATATTTTAATATTTTAAGGTCATTAATTAGATAATTTCGTTTTGTAAAATAATTACCATTAAATAAAAATATATTCATCGCCTTTAAAGTAGGGCCAATCGAGTGCAACACACTATACCAGCGTTTAATTCAATCCTCCATACATTTCCCATAGGCTGGAGTATAGACTTTAATACCAATAAATTTTTCTTAACAGCTGGTGCTTGCACGATCATATTCGTATATTGTATAGTCAGAATGATTTGTTTACTTCTAAGACGGGAATTTCCACCCTATAGTTATAAACGAAGTACTTTATAGTTACTAAAGAAGTATCTGCGAAGTTGTTTGTTATATAGGCTGCTACATTATACTAACGTTATTTGGAACACAAGTTTTTGGTGTAGATTCCTATATATATACATGACAATAGTAGTTTAGATAACTATAATTAGATTATTATAATTAAAAGTGCTAACTCGCAGTAATAGAAAGATGGTTGCAATATTTGTTCAGTTAAGTCATTGGAAAAATTCTTCTGGCCTCAAAACAAAAAAACAAAAAATGGAAAAATATTTTAATTGTATAGTTTCATGTTCACCTGGGCACTTTTATTCTTTGATAGCTGGGGGGTTTCTGCAGACTCCCACTCTATTCACTTACTAAATTATGTATTCCTCAAAAGCTTCGTGATTATTGGATGACTGTTCTAAGATCTGCGTACTGCCCCGTGCGACTAGAGATTATTGCTTTTTAGAATAGCATCAGGAATCTGTCCCTTATGTATTTTTTGATCGGGTGTATTCTAAGGAATCTTAGCATGTCATTTGTGCGAATGTATCAAGGCACTTTGAAGTGTTTTCGGAGAGCCTGACTTTGAGCAACTTGTAGGTTCTGGATAGTAGAGTTGGCAGCTTTACCTATATACGACACACCAATAGAGTAGTGCTGATCTAATTATATGACTGTAGATCAGTTTTCTGTTCGTCTTCGTCTCGCTAAGGTTATTGTGTTTGAAAAGTAGATGTAAGCAGTTCAGTGTTTTTGCGCAAATACTTCTGAATGGCAGAAGAATGCAAAAAATATATAATTTGTGCGGAAATATATTGTTAATTTATATTCTGCATTTACATTTTTATGTAATTTAGGATCATTTTCAATTAAGCCACTATATCACGTATTTTATATTTGTTTTTCGGAGAACAAATTAATCATAAATTGCACCATGCACTTTTTTATTTTTAAATGAATGTAATTATTATTAAAAATTGATTTAAGCAGATTAAATTATTATTGATTAAATTAAATACGTTGCAGTCATTCGAAAATGGAATAATTTTCAAAAAGAGCTCTTATAGGCATTCTTCAAAAGCTTATCAGATAATATATCTGCTTCAGACTGTTTCAAAATATTATGATTCATTTGTTTTGGTAAACAAATTCGATTTGCAATGTAAGACTTCTATTATTTATAACTACAATTCTAAGTTATTGTTTACCAACAACAGTTTTACAACTGATTGGTTTTAAAAAATGTCAACAATTATATTGGCCATATAAAAATATCAGTAACAATAAAACAAATATTAAGTCAAAGATGGTTCCATAAGATTCATTGACGATAAAGCTTCCATGCTTTTTAAAATCTTAGTTGAAAGCATTCTAAAAACTACTCTGTATTAATGACAGGACATTGTAGACTGAATTAAATCATAAATAAATAAATTGACGATTCTCGTTGATCTTTGAAAGAAAATCATATGCATATGCATGTGCATATCAATACTTTTTAAGGTGAGGTCCCATCTTCTAGGATCAGGTATTCTAAATAAAATGAATCCCAAAGTAATGCTCATATTTATAAATAGTCTAGGACTGCCGAGAAAGGGCAGCACAGAATATCTTTAAGATCACGGTGCGTTCACAATAGCGCTGTAACTAATTATTAAAATAAAATATAAACCCGCATCAAAAGAATGAAAGAAATTCTTGTAGTTTTTTTAAACTCATTGAAAAAACATTTCACTTTTGGCAATAAGAAGCTTGGGTTCGCCAAGGATTGTTGCTTCAGGGATGAAAGTCAACAATTTTATATTTTTTAGTTGTTTTAAAACATATAAATTCTTTAGTTCTATTACCTAGATTCTGTGTCACTGTGATAGTCTTGCAGAATCAGACTTCGGTACTTATTCACTGCCTATCCACTTTCTTAACTGCTACTTGTCTATGGAACTGAAGTGGGTATGTCACAATAATCCTCAAAGGATGCGGTGACAAGTTCCCAACCCATCTTAAAATTTAATCTAATCTAGTTATATTAGAATATTATTCTTCTCTTAGTCGCTATTGATTTTAGATCTGGTAAATAAGCACTCGCTACTTATTCAGAGGCCCCTTAAAATAATTTACAAATCATTATATATTTCGTTATAGCATGTTTATATAATATATTGGTAATTTGTAATGTAATGTTATTGGACTTTATGATTCTAAAATTTATTGTTAGGCTTAATTTAAAGCGATTCAATAAAGACATATTGTAAAAAAAAAATCTATGGTGAACATGATCAGGTATTTGACTTTTGACACATTACTTTTATGTCCTTCATGAAAGTAAAGATGAACTGAACTCAATTTATATGCAAATTTCCTTTTACAAATAAGGACCTAATAGGTGTACTATATGCCAAATATAGTGTGATATAGCTTATATGCATATGTTTATACACATATTTCTTTTAAGATATATTACGCTTTTTTTTCCATACATATGGGGAGCATTGTCTGCTGTTTGCCTTTTGACATATATTGTTTAATTTTTTTTGTCAAAGATCAAGTAAAGATTAAATAAAGTGAGGATTAAGTAAATTTGAATAGTATGTATATTTTGCTATTATGGACTTGAGTTGTCATTAGCTACTAAAGCTTTTATATCTTAATACCTTATTATTAATTTAATATATTTACATTCACCTAAACAACGATAATCTATTGCTGTTTTTTTCTTTAAATACTCTTAAGATATATGACACTATTTATTATTTTTCAGAAAATAGGTTAATTATCAGTTGTTATCTTAAGCAGTTAGCTTATAGTATCATTTTACAATATAAAACTCGGCTACCTGTATTTAAAAAAAAGCTTCAATTTTAACTAACGCTAATTCCTCTTTAGATATTATATTATAAATAATATATATTGCCTTCAAATTTTGGACAGTTGTTAAAACTGTTTCGGATTTTTTGTACGGCCACACAACGGACCAATATGTATAAGTACATTTTTAGGAACGTCATTTTAACTTAATCTAGCCTAGACTGTTACTTTGTAAGATTTTAATAACTTCGATTATAAGAACTTACTATTATAACAAACTTTCTGAACTAACATCGTTAATAAAGGGCATCTATTAATATTAAATATTAATAAATACTGTAAATATATCTACAGTAGACATTTTATCTCCATTTATTAAAGTTTAGCTATTAATTGATGTCTGTCAGTTTATAAGAATATAAAAACAATTACTAATAAAAACCCTATTAGTTATTATTTAATCTATTAATATAATAATTCATTCATAATATCGCATCTTATTAATATTACTTTCTTGTTTTTTATATTAATTATAGAATTAAGCCATTATTACGCCTAATAATTAAATCTAAATTGATATCACTTATCACACAATCTATCACACAATCTTATAGTTTTTTCTATAATAACAATCAGAGTTTTCTACTAATACTTACAGCAGGGTCACACGAAAGTAGTTAGGAATGGTTCCCAACAGATATCTTCAAGTTCCTTTAGCGTATAAGCTATATTTTTAATATTTTATTTTTTTAAAATTAAATTTAGGCTGAATATAAAACTAATTCGCGCTGTCTAGGTAAGTTCAAAGTATCAAAATAGACAAATCCATGTTCTTATGTTGTTTAGATAATTTTTACATTTTTGTATTTGTATATTTTCGAGTCTTAGCTGTCTATCATTGTAATATCTTTGATTTTTATACAAAAACCATTTTAAAATCATTCTATTTGAATTCAATTTATATTGTGTATACCTTTCAATCAAAGCCCACAAAAAACCTTTAAAATCAGCATTTAGTTTAGCCTGTGTATTCCTTTTGATTAAAGGTCGCAAAACATAGATGTTAGTAAGAATCTTTTACGGTTATCTTAAAAATTTATGTCAAAACTTAGCAAGTTTTTCCTCAGCAATATTATTATTCCCCGAAAAATACTAAGATACTTTGATGCATTGCTACCATAGACTCTCTGAAAAGTACTACTGCTATACTATATAAGTTGTAATATTTAAGTTGGAACTTATACTTATTCCTTTCTTTTTAACCTCTATACTGTGTTACCCTTCGTGACTGCAACGCGATTGTGGTTGGCTTCATTGATCCGGATGGTTTTTATACAGAATATATATTGGATCAAAAACTGATCCATTTCATCAAGATTTAATTTAAGTATTATGTTGAGGTTTTTCTGAGTTAGTGCAACTGACCACTTTTACTCTTTCTTAGCTGGAGAGTTTTTACAGAGGCCCTTCCTTCTCACTGACTGATTTACATATTCTTCAAAAGTTTCGTGATTATTCGACGACTAATCTAAAATCTACATATGGCCCTGTACGGTTCTGCTCTGAGATTAGATAGTGCTAAGTAGGACAGCCTATAAGATTTTCACGTACTGCTTCAGGGCTCTGTCGCTTATATATTTTTTAACCGGGTCTATTCTGAGGTCTCTTAGCATGTCATTCGTGCGGATGTACCAAGGCAATTTGAAGTGTTTTTGGAGAGTTGGCAGCTTTACTATACGCAAGACACCCGTAGAGAAGTGCCGCTCTGATTATCTGGCTGCAGATAATCGCTTATCAAACTTGATTTCCATATATTTAGTGCTGTCCTCCCAATTTATCGCAATGTCAGCACCTCTCATTCTCGAAGGATGCTGCATGTTTTTACGATTTATAAACAGTACCATAGTTTTCCCGTTGTTAATTTTTATTTTCCATTTTTGGAAGATATATGATATAGGTGTATTACATATTGTCGTAAAATATTAGACTATTGGATTTAATTTTAAACAAAGCCTCTTTATAGAATGGAAGTTTTAATCTGTTAAAATTTGTGATCGATAATCGATTAAATTTTAAACAAAACTTGTTTATAAGTTCTAATCGGTTAACATTTTCTGATTCTTAATAACTTTATATAAAGAGATGTTTATATTTGGAGGAACCAAAAATATCATTTCTAATTTTTTATTTGTTATATTTTGTTTTATTTGTTTGTTATTATATTATTTTTTAATTAATCTTAATACTTTATTCTTCTACTTAACATATTGGAAAATCGCAGTTTTGTAGTGGTTTGGGTAGATGTGTTGGATTAGTGTTTGAAATAACGTTCCTTAAACAGTTCGCGAATACTCGAATTTGAACATTTAGATCAAACACTTGATATATTGAGAAAGGCTTAAAGACTCCAAGAGATTCATGCTTATTGAACAGCAAATCTGCTCTGTTATTTTATTTTATTATTTTATTTTCTTTTTATTTTTTTATGAATACACTTTATCTCAATAGATGGAAAGAGTTGAGCACTTGTAGACAGACCAAACTCATATTGCCGAAACCGTGGGTCAAGAAAGCGATGAAAGTGCTTAGCTGGCTGACCTCACTAATTACTGAACATGGCAACTTCAAGTATCATCTCAAAAAGATAACTCTTGCTGAGGAAGACACTTGCAGACTATGTCTAGAAGAAAAGGAGACAGGGGTGCATACATTGCGCCAATGTCCAGCACTGGCAAGTAAGAGGAAGACTGTCTTTGGACACCATTGGATTGGTGATGACTTGGCAGGCAACCTCAAGCTAAATGAGGTGCTTTCATTAACAAGAAATGTAGTTATGCGAATGGAAGACGCTCCAGCGTTAACTCAATAACGACATCCGAGAATAGAAGGACTTCGGCTAATCCTTCACTTCAGTGGGGCCACTTGTTGGGACGTTAGGACAGCGCACCGTCATTTTATATTTTTTTAATTAATTGAATTTTTGGGCTGAGCATACAGCTGTTTCGAGTATTGCCAAATACTCATCATCAGGTGTCTTGGAAATTATTCTTGTATTTAATTATTCGTAAATAATTTTTTGAGACTGCAAGTACCAGAAATCGAACTCGGGTGTTGCCAAACTTGAAGCTCAGTTCCGAGAATGAAAAAATTTTTGTTTTAAAATCTTTATATGAAATGTAACTGAAGTTATAAAAACAGTTATGAGTAAGATGTGGTTGACTCAATAAATGCAAAATGTCTATGAGTACTACGGAAGGTGAAATGTGTAAGTGATAGTGGAAGTCACAGACAAATTTATCTTATCTACTTTTAATTCTAAGTAGAACGATATTTTCGGCTACTCGATCGTTATGACAACAAACAACAGGCAATCAGATTGGAGCACACTTTATCTTAACATTTCTGGCAGAATTTAGGTTGTCATATAATTTTCCTTCACGATGTGTTAATACACAAGCGCCAGACTTATAAACTTCAGAGACTTTTTTCCAATTTTATTAATTGATTACGTTAGTCTTTCATATGAACTTTATTTTTATATTTTTATATGCATTTTGAGCAATGCTGCAACCGGCAATTTTTTATTTACACATTCGCAAATATGTATGAATGCAAATATAAACATTGCTTGCGCATTTCTCAGATACATTCTCACACTTACCCATTTGTATCTGAATCCACACACTTGCGAGTGTGTGTGGTGGGTTCAAAGTTCTAGTTTCAGTCGGGAGGGAGTGTGCGAAATTGTGGCTAAAGTATTCGATTTCAGTGCTTTTCTTGCTGGTGAGATATTTTTTGTTTACACTTTTTTAAAACCGAAGATAATTGTTGTAAAAACTCATGTTTACAGCGTTACTTGGCAAACATGACGGAGATGTACATGTACTTCTACGACGATCGCTATTCAAAAGCAAGCAAAACAATCCCAATTGAGAAGAATTTTCAAAGTATTTGAAGACGTACGAGGAACGGCAGTTGGAAAATTTTTCGAAATGATATTCTGCTGCTTGACGTACACCAGTGAAGCGTTTTGTTTTGTTGACCAAGTCATATGATTTTGTTGATTTGCTATTGAGTTAAATGTTGGTGGGGGAACTTGCTAATCGCATTTTTTGCCTACTGTTATTTAATTGTATCTTTTCCTATTTCGTTATGTTGTAATTGAAGTCAAATGTAGCGAGCGTAGATAACGTGTACAGAAAAAAGCACTGTAAAACCAGAAGTCGCAAGCGGCCGTAGTAGCATGAGTGGCGACGGGTTGTATCAAGAGCTCTCTTTCAAAATTTATTTCTGGTACCTCTACAATTTCGTAGATACTTTTGTAGGCGTTCGAATACAAGTTTTCATTTAGTAATCGCTCGACTGCGGAGCAATCAAGTTGTTTTAAGATAATTCGAATGAATTTCGCGTAATTGTGTCAACATTTTTGTATTGAAAAAAAAAAATCCAATTGTACTGAGAAAAAGAAAATCACTTTTGGCTCTTGTTTTGATTTAATAATTATTTAATTGTATTGTGACTTTTGTTGAATAAAACAAACTAGTTCTTATACATTGAAATCGGGAAAAAAACTACTTAAGCGCAATTCATTTTATTGAAAAGACCTTGCGAATCTATTTAATTCAAAACAAACTAAGTAAAAGAAACAAAATAATATAAATAATAATAACAAAATAAAAAGAACATAACAACAAATTGTGCAAATAAATATTGTTGAAGGTTTATTTCGATTGCCAGTATTCCGACATAATTGTAAGTTTCAAACATCACATATGTTAACACAGATACGAGTACTTAACCCAAGAAAAATAACCGATATCTAGTATTCCACACGACTCACTAATTTAAATTTGAATATTTCACATATACACAAGATATATACAAGATTTACTGAGACTTCTTCAATGGAAACCTTGGATTTAATTAAATCAATTTTATTTGCTTAACGCTAACCACTCTTTGAAATGATGTTTGAGATTTTTTTTATAAAAATTTGAGGCCTTCGAATAAGTCGTTAGTGTACGAAATAAAGTGCTTCATTTTATTACTTAATTATCAAATTAGCATTATTTATTGTCTTTTAACATTAAAAATATCTTAGTGCCAAAAAAGCTTGAATTTTGTAGGTTTCAAATAGAGTTTTCCGAGCAAGAAGGATAAAAAGAAGGAAAGAAAAGAAAACAAGGAAAATGAGAAATAGATTTTTAATATGATCTCCTATAAAAAATTTCTTCCTATTATGATATAAATATATTATTATGTTGAGAATAGTTAAGTCAGTGCACTTGAGCACTTTTACTCTCTATTAACTGTGAGGTTTCTGCATAACCCCTCTCTAACCCTTGACGGGATTATTGTTTATCACTTCATCAGACTAAACAATAATTGACCTCAGATCTGCATACCTCCCCGAGGAGCCTGTAACCATTCTGAGATTCGATATACATATATATATTTCTTTTTGATATAAAAGAAACATATATGTATATTAAAATTTTTTTATTTTAAAAATTTAATTTTAAAAAATATTTTACCGGTACACACATAGGTATCTCAAATCATCTGTATAAAAATTATATATACATTTATATATATATTTTTAAAAATGTTTATTTTAAAACAATATTTACCGGCACATACATACATGTCTGAAACGATCTTGACCTAAATTTTAATATATACCATATTTTCGGAACATATTTAAGGGAATATAACAACGAAGTCAATTGTATTTTTTTATATAAACACTCGTCTACAATCTAATTTTGAAAATAATATAAAAATACAAACTGAAATGCTTTTCTTATCTCCTGTACAGTTACGCAAGTATTGTTTTCTTCTACGAAAGCTGATAAAAATTTGTTTGAGTTCCATGTACTTCTGAGACACAACCAATTGCTGGAAGCAAACATAGGCGACTAGAATAGAGTAGAATAATTTGGTCGTTACCTTCAGAAATTTGTTTTTATAACACAAATCTTTTATTTACAACTATATTTCATTTTAAAATAAAAGTGTGACTCTACAATAATACCTTTTGCTGGTACATTATCTGTTAGCATATGTTGATAAGAATAAGCATATGTGGCATAACCATGTACTAAATAAACAATAATAAACTATTTACTTAATTCGGGATTCAAGTTACAAAAATATTTGTATTTGTATATAGAATAATTGAAAATTTTCTAATATTTTATGGTCCATCCATTCATCAGGAGTAAATTTGTTCAAAAAAATCTTCTATAATAATAATCTACCATATAGACATATTACAAAGAAATCTCGAAAGTCAAAGACGTATCTAGAACATTTTTGGCGGCAAGGCTAAACAAATATCGTGAATAAGGACAGCTTGAAGTGTGCTCATAAAATTAAATGACAGCAATCATGAATAACATAGTAATGGACTATGGAGTATATTGATATACCATATGTCTTATATTAAAAGAATTCAGAATAAGGTATCTTGAAGAAGCTTATCTAAATGAAGATGAGATTATAACAGTGTTGAACAAACAAAACAAAAATATTTGAATTAAGAACTACGGATCCAACATAATATCTAAAACTAGCAGTGGTATATAGTAAAGATTTATTATACTATAAGACACTAAATATTTTGTTTTTAATGGTCAATGGTGTTAAGATAATTTAGGTACTACATTGCTGAGCAAACCCTGCAAAGTACTTGAAAGCATTAGTTTGATTAGCAATGTTTCAATTAAATTTATTAATAATAAACCGAACTGCATAAGTGTTGTAATTCGAACAGGTGACTTAATATTGATGGTGCTATGCATTTGAATACTTTCCAACATTATTGTCTTACTAAGAGAAAATTGTTAAGACAGTCGTTTGACTCAATGACCAGTACTTCACGTTAAATAAGTTTGGCCGTTATATAGTAAACATTTGTTTGTTACAGAAGTTTATTGAAAATTCTCCAGATCAGAGGTCTCTCTGATATCCAGCAAAATAACAATTGGCACAAATCGCCAAATTTGAAATGCCAAGAATTGTGCGGTTCGGCTTTATTGTGATCTGTTTTATGTAAGAATATATATGAATTATGTATATGTAGCTAAATCCTATGTTCAAAAAGGCTAAAAGTATTGTAGATGGGTGAAAATTATGAATATAAGTTAGCCAATGAAATCATTGAGGAATTCTTGTTTGAT
>NC_051848.1:100966159-100972075 GCF_002237135.1 Teleopsis dalmanni
TTCTCCAGAGCTTCATGTTTCATATGATAAAAATACAAATCCCAATCCGAAACCGGAAATTCTATTAAATACTAAAGGCCCCAAAGTGCATTCTCCCCCTCCAATAATGATATCAGGAGTTACTGATTACATAAAGATTTACGAAGACATTAAAAACACTGCGAAAACTGATTTTTCATTCAAGCTTATAAATAACGGGAAGTATAAACTCAATACCAGGGAAGCAGATGACTACAGAAGCATAACAAAGCTGCTGTCTAATGCTAAGATAGATTGGTACTCATATGAAGATAAACAAACAAGACCTATTCGTGTTATTGTTAAAAACCTGCATCACTCCCGTGAACCTAAACTTATTGTCGAGGACTTACAGAGACAAGGGCTCAAAGCCATAAGTGCAGATCGGAAATTTAAATGGAAAACAAAGGAGCCGTTAGATATGTTTCTGCTCACCTTTGAGTCTATTGAAGATATTAAAAAGGTTTACGGAATAAATAAAATATTAGCTACTATTGTCTCCATTGAAGCAGTAAAAAGACCAAACCAAATACCTCAGTGTAAAAATTGTCAAACTTTTGGTCACACAAAGAACTACTGTTCAAAAATGGCAAGATGTGTCAAATGTACGGGAAAGCATCCAACAACAAGCTGTACAAAACCAGCAGAAACTTTACCAAAATGCTGCAATTGTGGCGAATCTCATCCAGCTAACTATCGCGGATGTATTGTAGCCAAAGAGCTACAAAAGATGCGAAACAAAACCGTTCAGAAAGACAACCAAAGTAGTAAGCCAGATAAACCCAACTCTGCTGCCACTGAATATATAAAAAATTTGCCAGTTTCTAAACTAACACAAAATTATGAAACACCTTCATATGCCCAAGCACTAAAATCAAATAATAACTCTCAAAACCCTGGAGAAATTTCTTCAACCTTGCAGTTGGTACTTCAACCGCTACAAAACCAGGAAAAATTTAATAAAGTTTTAGATGAACGGATAAGTAAACTAGAACAGATCCTTCCCAAACACCGTATGTAATGCAGTCTTCAATAAAAGTTATGCTCTGGAACGCAAATGGGCTGCTACATCAACAAAACGAACTACAGACTATTCTTTACAAAAAGTCCATCGATATATGTCTAATAGCAGAAACGCACTTTACGAGGGAATCACATATAAAATTTAGAGGTTATGAAACTTACCACACTACTCACCCGAATAACAATGCACGAGGGGGAAGTGCTATTATAATAAAGGAAACCATCAGTCACTATGAAGAGGAAAATATCAGCTGTAGCGAGTTTCAAGCCACAACTGTTACAATAAAAGTACAAAATCAAAAATTATCAATTATTTCGGTCTACAGTCCTCCAAGA
Organism: Teleopsis dalmanni; assembly: GCF_002237135.1. Classification (NCBI taxonomy): domain Eukaryota; kingdom Metazoa; phylum Arthropoda; class Insecta; order Diptera; family Diopsidae; genus Teleopsis; species Teleopsis dalmanni. The sequence continues at coordinate 100,967,537 of NC_051848.1, forward strand.
CATTCTATTAGTACAGATCAATATATAAACTTTCTTTCTAAATTTAAAAATAAATTCATTATTGGTGGCGATTTCAACGCTAAACATGTCCATTGGGGTTCGCGATTAACTACAACTAAGGGCCGAGAACTATTAAAAGCCATACAAGCCACAGGATGTGATGTCTTATCAACTGGAAGCCCAACATATTGGCCAACTGACCCAGCGAAAATACCGGATCTGATTGACTTTTTTATAACTAAAAAAAATACCAAAAGAACTCTTACAAATAGAAAATGGATATGATATCTCTTCTGATCATTCACCTGTGCACCTCTCTATTAATAAAAGTGTAGTCATAAATAAACCGAAGCCTTACCTAATAAATAGATCTACTGACTGGGATTACTTTAGGCTGCATCTTGAAAACAGTCTTAATCTTAACTCTGATCTAAACTCAGCGACTGAAGTGGATAACGAAGTTCTTCTATTTACACAGCAGATTCAAAAATCAGCATGGATGAGCACTTCACAGTTCTCTAAACACCAGGTTAGACCAACTCTTCCAAAAGAAATAAATAAACTAATATGGGAAAAAAGGAAATTGCGTAAAAAATGGCAACAAACACGATCACCAACTGACAAAACGGAATTAAATAGGAAAACTGCACAACTACGAAAACTTATCAATAATGTTAAAAATGATAAGATACAACAGAATCTTAGAAGCCTTTCTTATGAGAAACGCACAGATTACTCGCTGTGGAAAGCCGTGAAAGCAGTAAAACATCCTATAAAACATAATCCTCCTATTAAAGCAGATGGCACATCATGGGCCAAAAGTGACGAAGAAAAAGCAGATTTATTCGCAAAATTTCTTAAAGCAACATTTACACTAAATGATGATGGAAATAATCTTCCTACGTCTAATTTAAATCCATTAAACCAAGCAATACAACCAACTTCGCTAAGAGAAATAAAAAATGAAATAAGAAATATGAAACTAAAAAAGGCTCCTGGTTGGGATCAGATAACCGCTGAGATCTTAAACCAATTCCCTAATAAAGAAATAATCAAACTATGCAAAATAATTAACGCAGCTCTGCGCTTAAGACACTTCCCAATTTATTGGAAAGTGGCGGAAGTACTTATGGTACACAAACAAGGAAAACCTGCTAATGAAGTTTCGTCGTATCGTCCAATTTCTTTACTACCCATTTTATCAAAAATCTTTGAACGAATTCTCCTTAATAGAATACAGATTGTTCTCACAGAAAATCAAATAGTTCCGAGTCATCAGTTTGGGTTCCGAAAAAAGCATTCCACTGTAGAACAAATACACAGAATATGCGACAAAATCGAAAGAGCACTTGAAGAACAAAAAATTTGCACTGCAGTTTTCCTAGACGTATCGAAAGCATTTGATAAAGTTTGGCACAAAGGACTTGTGCATAAGATTGAACAGTGGTTTTCGAGACAAATATCCGAAATTATGTGGTCCTTCTTATCTTGCCGATTCTTCAGAGTAAAATATAAAGGTGCGTACTCAACACTTGAACCAATTGAAGCCGGAGTACCGCAGGGAAGTATACTTGGCCCAATTCTGTACCTAATTTACACAGCCGACCTGCAAGTCTCACCAGAAAGTGTTATTGCCACGTTTGCAGATGATACAGCGATCCTTACCACTGGAAACACAATAAACGAATCAACAGAAGCAACGCAGCGTTCCATTGATCAAATTATTAGTTGGACTAAAAAATGGAAAATTGAGCTCAACCAAACGAAATCCGTCCATGTAAACTTCACAAACAAAAAAATTGAATATTTGCCGATAAATATGTGCAGTGCTCAAATACCATACTCAAACACAGCTAAATACCTTGGCATGAACTTAGATGCTAAGTTGAAATGGAAAGAACATATAAAGAAAAAACGAGTTGAATTAGAATCCAAATACAAAAATTTATATTGGCTTCTTGGGAACAAATCACCCGTCTCTCTAAACAATAAATTAATGGTATACAAGCAAGTCTTAGCTCCGGTGTGGACGTATGGAATCCAGTTATGGGGTTGTGCACCAAAATCCACTATTCAAATCATTCAAAACTTTCAAAACAAAGTTTTAAGAAACTTAGTCAACGCTCCGTGGTTTATTAGGAATACTGACCTCCATCGGGACTTGAAGATCGAATCTGTGGCTGCAGTAATCCAGAAGTTCGCGATAAAGCACCAAAAACGATTACAACAGCATCCAAACGAGACAGTCAACCATCTGTCTAATACATCAGGCCTGCTGAGAAGACTTAAACGAACAAAGCCTTCAGATCTACTCCCGAATTAGTAGTCTAATAATAATTTAGATTACTACTATTAACACTAAGTCTTTGACAACTTCACAATTTTAATAAGTATACTGAAATGTAACAAAACTGCTTGATAGTTCTTGTATGAACTAGTCGTAGTCAAATGAAACATGAATTTATATTATTGTACATATTGTGTTTCAAATAATAAAAAAAAAATAAAAAAAAAAAAAAATTATTGATACATAATCTGTAATGTCTGAAGAAGAAATTATTTTTGCCAGTAATACTTTTTTGGAATTTGGAATAAGGCAGTGAAATTTTAATGTGCCTTTAACTGATGTAGCTGCTTCAAAGCGGTGTTTAATCTTATCTTCTTCTACTTCATAGTCTTTTAACGTTGAGAAATGGCACACAATATTTGGTAAACATTCCTTATCCCAGTTAAATAATTCTTTTGGTGTTTGGATGGGATTATTTATTCGTTGAAGGCTAGCTCTTGCAGCATTCCTCTCTATGGTACCAGCTAAGCCGTCGCATGGTCCTTTGCCGTGTGTCATTGGAAGAAAGTGCCATTCTGCTTCCAAACCAAAGTCCGCTTTGTGATGAGTTAAATTAATAAAAATTTTTTTTATTTTTATATTGTGAACCCGATCCATCGGAAAACTAAATAGTTTTTTTAATATCCGTACTAATTTTTTTAATGAATTTGATAGCGTATTTCTGGAACAAATGTATAGCAGTTGTGTATAGCTATAGCAGTCAGATATGCAAAATTTAAAAAATTTGATGACACCGGGCGATGCTGTCTAATGGGCCCTTAACCCAGGAATGGCATCACTTAATGCTTTATTCAGGTGAGAACTTATTGGCAGACTTGACTTCGATATTGCTAAGGTTTCGTTGTCACAAAATTGCAATGAGTGCAGATATAGAGAAAGCATTTTTATAAATTTCATTAAATCAGAATTTCATTAAATTTAAGAGATGATAGCAAACCAGCGGAAATTGCAACTTATCGAATGGTAAGGGTAACTTTTGGTGTAATATCTAGTCCTTTTATATTAGCGTCGACAATGTAGCAACATCTGCAAGGCAATGTTAAACAATACGGTTTAATATGTGACAAACTTAAAAACTCATTTTACGTAGACGACTTAATAATTAGTCTACCAACTATTCACCTATTCAAGCTGAATATTTATACCTCATTGCAACGAAAATAATGAAAATAGGAGGTTTTAATTTCCGAAAGTGGACCTCCAACAGCGAAGACTTACGATTAAAATTTGAAGAAAGTAATGAAGAACAGCATCCGATACAAAAGGTGCTTGGCGTTTTATGGAACATTTATGAAGATAATTTATTTATAAATTTATTTCACTGTATAGAGATTTCCCGGAATTTAAGACCAACTAAACGCAATGCATTAAAGATTATGTTTGTAGTTTATGACCCCGTAGGATTTTTAGGTCCGCTTACTGTAAAAATTAAAATACTATTGCAGAGGATATGGAAGGAAAATTTAGACTGGGACTCTACCTTACCTGGAAGCTGATGTTTTTAAAAAATGGTGTGATGATTTACATAATTTAAAATATTTTTCTATTAATCGATCCCTGGTAAAATCCAATTTGTCAACAATTCAACTACATGTTTTTGCAGATGCTAGCCCGATTGTATACCTACAAGAAATTTTGTCTAGTGGTAAATTAATCATAAGCCTTATATGTTCTAAAAACAGAGTAAGTCATTTTAAAAATAAAAATAAAAGCGAACTCACTTTACCAAAGTTAAAGCTAACTGCCGCGCAATCAGATCAGCAAATTTTTTAAAGCTTGAATTAAACATAAATTTTTCTTCAATTAACTTGTGGACAGATTCAAGCATAACTCTTCAATGGATAACTGGAGACGGTAAACAAGTAAAACAAAATATCAGCTCAAAAGTAAGCGAAATTAATAAACTAACAAATGTATATGACTGGCGTCATTGTGATTACAAATGTAATCCTGCAGATATATTAACTCATGGTATAAAAGCATAACAATTGATGCAGTCAGAATTATGGAAATGGGGTCCATCATGGCTTACGAATGGAATATAAGCAAAATTGGGGGTAGCCTAACTCTTATCACAAAAGTACTTCAAGAAGAGAATGTTAGCAATACATTGTGACCGAAAGGTTTTCGGAGGTTCTCATTTAAAATTCGCGCGCTGTATATTTTTCGATATTTTAAGTTTATGTAGTTTG
>NC_051848.1:100972175-100976399 GCF_002237135.1 Teleopsis dalmanni
TCCGGCCCCGTAAACCAACAAGACTCTGATAATTGGCGGATGTTACAGCCGCGCGACACAACATCTGCCGGGTTGGATTGGGTAGGAACGTGTCTCCATTGCCCATTTGCGGTAATATCTTGAATTTCCGCTACTCGATTGCCAACGAATGCAGACAGGGTTGATGAGTGCTGCTTCAACCAATGTAATACAATCTGTGAATCAGTCCAAAAAAACGTTTCACCCTTAAATTGCGCAAATATTGGTTGGACCTTCTGATACAGTTTGGCAAGAAGTAAGGCACCACAGAGTTCTAGTTTAGGTAACGACTTCCGCTTTATAGGTGCCACACGGGATTTTGCAGCGAATAGCCTGACCGTCACCTTACCTGATGTGTTTTGTGATCGGAGAAATATACAGCAACCATATGCGCGTATTGAAGCGTCACAGAAACCGTGTACATCAACCTGTTGATAGTTTATGGATAGGCAGTATCTCGGCACCTTAACCGATGAAAGCGTTGTAAGATCTTGAATAAATGTTTTCCAAGCTGAGTGAAGATTTTGAGGGACTGACTCGTCCCAGTCCACACGCAAAAGCCACAATTCTTGCATCATAATTTTTGCTACGAGTATGATCGGTGCTAGTAATCCAAGCGGGTCGAATAATGAAGACGCAAGGGATAAAATGGTGCGTTTTGTTACAATTTGACCTGGTTGCGCATTGAACGAAAATAGGAAAACATCTTGCATTTGGTGCCACTTGATGCCTAGAGCGCTGGTGACGGTATCTGTATCAAGATTCAAACTCTTTGTTGTAGTATCGCTGATGAAGTCATGATGGTTTGAATGCCATTTGTCAAGATCGAAGCAACCCTTCTGTAGAATGGCCGTTAACTGATGTCTGATATTGGTGAGTTGATCAATGGAATCTGCTCCACCTAAGAAGTCGTCGACAAAAAACGATGATTTAATGAGTGCAGCGCCTATTGGGTATTGTGTTTCAAATTTGTCCGCCAAATACTGCAAACTCCTGGTTGCTAGGAAAGGTGCTGATGCAGTACCATAAGTGACTGTATTCAACTCGTAAGTACTAACAGGATCGGACTCCGTATCTCGCCAAAAAATATATTGGAATTTTCGATCTGGTTCATCTATCAGTATCTGTCGGTACATCTTAACAATGTCAGCCGTCAAGGCATATCGGTGCAAACGAAATTGAAGTAGCAACAAATATAACTCCGGCTGAATTGTCGGGCCGACCAGTAGAATATCATTTAATGAACGTTGCGAAGTTGTTGGACATGACGCATCAAAAACCACCCTCAGCTTGGTCGAAGTGCTCGACGGTTTTAAAACACAGTGATGAGGGATATAATAATGTGGTTCGTTGGGTTTCGGAGTCTCAACACGCGTCATGTGTCCGAGCTCTCGATATTGTTTCATGAATTCTTGATAGTCTTGCTTCAGTGCACGATTAGATGACAATCGCCGTTCTACAGAACAAAAACGGCGTAAGGCGATATTGTGTGTCAAACCAAGACAATCTGGCGAATCTTTGAATGGTAACCGAACGACAATTCTTCCCATCGCATTTTGGTGGACCGTTTCACGATATAATGACTCACACGCAACATGTGCTGGTGACCATGACTTTGAAGCCGGTTGCACTTCCTCTATCTTCCACATCATTTCTAATTGATCGGAGACTGTATCTTCAACTGATAATAGGCATTTTGCTGCTGGTGATGCAAATGGCTGACCCTTGTACTTGCCAGATACAATCCATCCTAATAGTGTTTTTTGAAGTACTGGAAGATTTTCACCTAGTTTGATTTGACCGACAGACAAAATATCAAAGAAACTTTCAGCTCCAAGCAAGAGATCAACGCGCTTGGATTTAAAGAATTGCTCATCGGCGAGAGGTGTATTTGGTGGAACCTTCCACGACGATATATCGATTTCAGAACTTGGTTGATATGCGATGTGATTCGTAATACCAAAGTTTAAAGCAAGTTCAAGATTTGAATGACGAGATTTGATTGATGTGAGCGTCTGATACTTTATGTTGGTCAACGAACTACCAATACTGGAAACATGCAACCGATGTTTATGTTTTGCTAAACTAAGCTTCTTTGAAAACTCCTCCGTTATGAAGTTGACCTGAGAGCATGAATCAAGCAAGGCTCTACCCACTTGATAACTTCCCGATGAATCCTTCACTAAAACCAATGCAGTAGCTAGAATTATTTGCTCGGCCGATGACATATTAAGATGGGAATGGCTGGCAACGTTGTCGTTGGGCATAGCAGCGTGTTCTGTGCGTCGTGATGATCCCGCGCTCTTAATATTCGTTGGCAATTGCGAATGATGCAAGAGAGTGTGATGTGGCTTTGCGCAAACCTTACATTTAAACGTTGATGTGCAATTAACCACATGATGGCGTGGCGATAAGCAGTTTATGCAGAGTTTTAGGCTCTTCACCTTTTCAAACCTTTGAACCACCTCCAGTGCCTTAAAACGATGACAATTCTGTATTAGGTGTTCATTGCTAGAACAAAATGAGCAAGAATTGCTGGATGTAGATGCAACAAATGCGTATTGTTTTGAGCGTCTGTTACTCTTGGAGTTAAGATTATTAGGTTTACGTTGTGATGATGACTGATTGCCGTTTCCACTGTCGAGTGATTCGAGAAACTGGCAATGCCTATCCAATAATTTTGAGCAATCTTCCCAACTGGGTAATGTGTCGAAGTTACGCGATTCATTCCATTTCCTACGTGTAATTGCGTCCGTTTTTTGCATGATTAGCGAGATAAGTAGAGCCTCACATATTTGTTTCTCTGTACCTAGCGAACAGAGTGAACCATACAAAGCGGATGCATTGTTTACCAGACTACGAAGTTGTTGGCTTGACTGACCCGATACTGCTGGTAGATCAAATAGTGTCGCGATATTTTCGGCGAAGATTAGGCTATTATTGTCATAGCGCGATTTAAGCCTATCCAGAGCCTTTGGATAGTTTTCATTCGAAATAGGAAATGCCTGTACTGTCTCTAGAGCTTGACCAGTAAGGCAATTCAGTAAGTGATTAAATTTTTCAATATTTGTGAGGTATATTTCGCGATCTATGATTTGGAGAAACGAATTAATAAAATTGTTATAATCCGAGTACTTACCACTGAATGTAGGTAATTTTAACAGTGGTAATTTTTTTACTTGAGGTGGGCATCATTGCTGTTACGTCTAGCACTGATGCATTGTGGGCCTCTTCCTGCAGTTGAGACATGATTAATACTTTGGTGGAAACGTATAGGTCTTCTAATTCATCTCTAGCTGAGTCAGTTGCATCTAATTTCTCGATCAACGTCTGAAAAGCTAAGATTTGTTTAAAATATGATTCTAAAATACCTAGTCGACATTTCAGTTCTGGTTGTGAGAGCGAATTACTCTTTCCTTTGACGAACGCCTTGATTCTTGAAATACTCGCTTTCGTCGAGGCTCGCTGTTGTTTTAGTTCTGACAGTTCTGCCGTAGTGGTTGGCTCTGCCGTTGCCATTGAAACAGTTGTAGATACTTGAGAACAGCAAAGGATTTGACGAAGTCGAAAAGTCACAATAGCAACAGTGAGCTTTCCGAAATTGAACTGCTCTTACGGTGGTTGTTGTCAGACGCGACGTTGACGAACCCGCACACTTACTGATTGGAAACAAATATTAACCAGTAATCAACAAGTAAGTTAACTTGTTGTTGTTGTTGTAATTGTTCAGCGTGACCTTGATGCGGACACGAGGTTCTATTTGGCGCTTAGCAGAACCTAAGCCGAGAACCATAGAATGCACAATAGTACACACGTACGATAGTATATAGTATATATGTACAGATGTACGATATTATTAAAGTTAGCACACTTTAGATATATAACCGTTTAGGAGCAATACTCACACGAGCACATTATGGTTACAAATTAACCAAAAACAATAAAAGCGAAAGTATGTACAATCAACAAGTAAAGATAGCTTGTTGTTGTTATTTTAACTGTCGAGCACGACCTTGATGCGGACACGAGATTCTATTTTGAGGTTAGCGGACCTAAACCGAGAACCACCAATTGCACAAGAGTATATACGTACGATAGTACATATGTAATATATATATAGATGTACGATATATTATAATGGTTAGCACACGTTAGCTATATAGCTGGTTAGAAAAAGTATTCACACGCGCACATTAATGGTTACAA
>NC_051848.1:100976499-100990310 GCF_002237135.1 Teleopsis dalmanni
TCCCGTCTAAATGGATCGCTATACCCTAATTTTTTCCCAATAAAATATGCTTTATATGAGAAATAGAAGTAGTGAAAACCAAATTTCATAATTAAAACAAATATTTTAGCTGGCGTGTAATGTATTTCAGGTTTAAAATATTCGCGGGTTAGTACAACATAAGACTAGGACGTGACGAGTTCCGATAAGTTCATTGTTATTAGTAAATACCACCGAGTGTTTTCGTATCTGTGTTATGTTACGACCTCTTCGTATTTATAGTATGTAGATGATTTACTTTAGGTGTAATAGTTGATACCAGAGACGTTATATCTTAGTTTTATTAGCCTTGGAATTTCTAGTCTTGATCCTAAACGGATTTGTTAAATATTTTAGTTGGCATGTGATATATTTTATGTTCAAAATATTCATGGGTTTGTACAAAATAAGACAAGGACGTGACGAGTTCCGATAAGTTCATTGTTATTAGTAAACAACATCGAGTGTTGTCGTATCTGTGTCACGACTTCTCCAGAGACTTCATATCTTAGTTTTATTAGTCTTGGGACTTCTAGTGTTGATGTTAAACGTATTTGTTAAATAAATTCGTCTTTTTCTTGACACAAACTGGGTCCTCACTGAGTTTTCTTACCCTCGCATAAACAGTTATACTGCCTTATTTCAAGATCATCCGTAGTTTCGGTTGACTCATTATCGCATGCATGTGATCGGTTTATGCACATGTCATGTGGGTTTCCTTCTAATACTGGAGTCCTAATATTGCATTCCAGATTTCGAACCAACTGTTGTACCATACCATTTCTTGGAAGGCTTTCATCAGAGTGACTGTGCAACAAACTTTTTATTTTATTTCGCGTCTCCTTGAAATCAAATTCTCGAGGAAAAGTGATTTCACCTGAATGAAAAAGTTTTATATATTACTTTGATTTGAATTATTAAGATGATATGCTTTATAAACATTTATATTCTTTTATTGGAAACTTACTGTTGTTAATGGAACTGAAATGGGCACGCATGTGTGTAACCTTGCCAGGTTTTAATGCTAACAGATCAGGTTTAACTGAATGGACCACTGGATTTGAATTTGCCGCCATTTTTTCCAAATTGACAAACTTTTGTCTTGTTTTTATAACGTGGCCATTAGTTGAGGGGCAATCAAAGGACTGTTTTCCGCCAATATTTCTGCCTACAAAAAACGGTAGATTTTGATTCTCTGCAGATTCATTAATTTCGTTATCGTCATAGGTGACGTGAAGACTCATTTCCGTACGTTTGTTTTGAATATTAAAATTTTAAAAATGACTGTAGATTTTGGGGACTTCCGTTTTTAATTTTTGTGCGAAATCCCAAATTTTTCAATAACATAAGATTTTTAGTACATTACATAGACCAGCTGAATTTTGAAGTTGTGTAGAGTCGAAAAAATATATTATGATTTCAGTAAAAACTTAATTCACAAGTAAACAAAAATGTTTCTGACATTTAACTGAAAGCTGAATACTGAGTTATATTTTTTGACAGCAAAAATTTGTTAAATCTTTTTTTATAAAAAATAAAATTTTACTACATTACCGTATTTCTCGTACTTCGATTTCTGTTTTATTATGTGGCCGTAATTCAATGGAGGCTTCGATTTAAACTCCCATAAAACTCCCATAATCCAAAGTGAAGTAATGGAAATTAGTTAGTCACATATAGAGTTTGGTGCAGTTCGACCCATCATTTGTTTCGTATTTTATACATCAGCTACTATACATTTTATACAGCTAATATTCTTACGAATTAAACTTACCGGAAAGAGAAATCAAAAACAATTTCTGCACAGCCAATGCAAAATCTCTGCGTATGTGTAGAATGGCCTAGTGTGTGTAGAAATAAAATCGCTTGAGTTGAGAAGTCCTCTTGTATTTAATGTTCTTGATATAACAAAGCTAAATACACGATATGAGTCCTTGATAAATATACGCGAGATGTCACTTGTTCGATTTTTGTTCGCTTTGCTGCGAAATATATTTACTAGACCAAGTGAAAGACCTGCTGTTGATCAGCAGGCCGATTCCACTAATGACTATTGCTAAAACTCCATTCTCTTCGATAAAATTCTTAAATAAGCGATTTTTATTTTAAGAGAATTGTCCATCGTGTGATTCTGCCAACACAATATCTTCGCTAAATTTATCCGGCGATGTGTATAATGCTGAAATTTATTGAAATGTCAAAATAAAATCAAAAATGTAAACAAATATCAGCTGTTGGAATCATAATTTAAATTTGACATTTAGGAGCAGATACTGCGTCAAAAAAGTGTTCAGCTATTTGAAATTTAAATTAAAATAAAATTAATATAACATTGGTGCGTAGATTAATTAAATAATGGACTATTTGATAAGAAAGCGATTTTTTTTCTGCTCATATGAGAGATTCACGAAATATTTGCACATATTTAATAAGGGAAAAGTTATTAAATCGTACTTAATATATTTGATTCAACATATAGTTCTTACAGAAATATATTATTATTTTTAAATATAGATTTGGTTTAGTTTACATTCAGAATGTCGTGTAATTGCCAATCATTTCTTAACTTGATGCCGGTATGATGATCAGTACTCGATGAAGGTATAACTATTCAATCTTTATATTTTCGAGTATTCAGATAGAAGTTGTTCCCAAAATTGCTCTCACAGAGAACCGAAAAAGTTTCGTTACTAAAATTTACCAATATATGGTATTATATTGAAATATATTGAAAGCATTCCCGTCTAAATGGATCGCTATACCCTAATTTTTTCCCAATAAAATATGCTTTATATGAGAAATAGAAGTAGTGAAAACCAAATTTCATAATTAAAACAAATATTTTAGCTGGCGTGTAATGTATTTCAGGTTTAAAATATTCGCGGGTTAGTACAAAATAAGACTAGGACGTGACGAGTTCCGATAAGTTCATTGTTATTAGTAAATACCACCGAGTGTTTTCGTATCTGTGTTATGTTACGACCTCTTCGTATTTATAGTATGTAGATGATTTACTTTAGGTGTAATAGTTGATACCAGAGACGTTATATCTTAGTTTTATTAGCCTTGGAATTTCTAGTCTTGATCCTAAACGGATTTGTTAAATATTTTAGTTGGCATGTGATATATTTTATGTTCAAAATATTCACGGGTTTGTACAAAATAAGACAAGGACGTGACGAGTTCCGATAAGTTCATTGTTATTAGTAAACAACATCGAGTGTTGTCGTATCTGTGTCACGACTTCTCCAGAGACTTCATATCTTAGTTTTATTAGTCTTGGGACTTCTAGTGTTGATGTTAAACGTATTTGTTAAATAAATTCGTCTTTTTCTTGACACAAACTGGGTCCTCACTGAGTTTTCTTACCCTCGCATAAACAGTTATACTGCCTTATTTCAAGATCATCCGTAGTTTCGGTTGACTCATTATCGCATGCATGTGATCGGTTTATGCACATGTCATGTGGGTTTCCTTCTAATACTGGAGTCCTAATATTGCATTCCAGATTTCGAACCAACTGTTGTACCATACCATTTCTTGGAAGGCTTTCATCAGAGTGACTGTGCAACAAACTTTTTATTTTATTTCGCGTCTCCTTGAAATCAAATTCTCGAGGAAAAGTGATTTCACCTGAATGAAAAAGTTTTATATATTACTTTGATTTGAATTATTAAGATGATATGCTTTATAAACATTTATATTCTTTTATTGGAAACTTACTGTTGTTAATGGAACTGAAATGGGCACGCATGTGTGTAACCTTGCCAGGTTTTAATGCTAACAGATCAGGTTTAACTGAATGGACCACTGGATTTGAATTTGCCGCCATTTTTTCCAAATTGACAAACTTTTGTCTTGTTTTTATAACGTGGCCATTAGTTGAGGGGCAATCAAAGGACTGTTTTCCGCCAATATTTCTGCCTACAAAAAACGGTAGATTTTGATTCTCTGCAGATTCATTAATTTCGTTATCGTCATAGGTGACGTGAAGACTCATTTCCGTACGTTTGTTTTGAATATTAAAATTTTAAAAATGACTGTAGATTTTGGGGACTTCCGTTTTTAATTTTTGTGCGAAATCCCAAATTTTTCAATAACATAAGATTTTTAGTACATTACATAGACCAGCTGAATTTTGAAGTTGTGTAGAGTCGAAAAAATATATTATGATTTCAGTAAAAACTTAATTCACAAGTAAACAAAAATGTTTCTGACATTTAACTGAAAGCTGAATACTGAGTTATATTTTTTGACAGCAAAAATTTGTTAAATCTTTTTTTATAAAAAATAAAATTTTACTACATTACCGTATTTCTCGTACTTCGATTTCTGTTTTATTATGTGGCCGTAATTCAATGGAGGCTTCGATTTAAACTCCCATAAAACTCCCATAATCCAAAGTGAAGTAATGGAAATTAGTTAGTCACATATAGAGTTTGGTGCAGTTCGACCCATCATTTGTTTCGTATTTTATACATCAGCTACTATACATTTTATACAGCTAATATTCTTACGAATTAAACTTACCGGAAAGAGAAATCAAAAACAATTTCTGCACAGCCAATGCAAAATCTCTGCGTATGTGTAGAATGGCCTAGTGTGTGTAGAAATAAAATCGCTTGAGTTGAGAAGTCCTCTTGTATTTAATGTTCTTGATATAACAAAGCTAAATACACGATGTGAGTCCTTGATAAATATACGCGAGATGTCACTTGTTCGATTTTTGTTCGCTTTGCTGCGAAATATATTTACTAGACCAAGTGAAAGACCTGCTGTTGATCAGCAGGCCGATTCCACTAATGACTATTGCTAAAACTCCATTCTCTTCGATAAAATTCTTAAATAAGCGATTTTTATTTTAAGAGAATTGTCCATCGTGTGATTCTGCCAACACAATATCTTCGCTAAATTTATCCGGCGATGTGTATAATGCTGAAATTTATTGAAATGTCAAAATAAAATCAAAAATGTAAACAAATATCAGCTGTTGGAATCATAATTTAAATTTGACATTTAGGAGCAGATACTGCGTCAAAAAAGTGTTCAGCTATTTGAAATTTAAATTAAAATAAAATTAATATAACATTGGTGCGTAGATTAATTAAATAATGGACTATTTGATAAGAAAGCGATTTTTTTTCTGCTCATATGAGAGATTCACGAAATATTTGCACATATTTAATAAGGGAAAAGTTATTAAATCGTACTTAATATATTTGATTCAACATATAGTTCTTACAGAAATATATTATTATTTTTAAATATAGATTTGGTTTAGTTTACATTCAGAATGTCGTGTAATTGCCAATCATTTCTTAACTTGATGCCGGTATGATGATCAGTACTCGATGAAGGTATAACTATTCAATCTTTATATTTTCGAGTATTCAGATAGAAGTTGTTCCCAAAATTGCTCTCACAGAGAACCGAAAAAGTTTCGTTACTAAAATTTACCAATATATGGTATTATATTGAAATATATTGAAAGCATTCCCGTCTAAATGGATCGCTATACCCTAATTTTTTCCCAATAAAATATGCTTTATATGAGAAATAGAAGTAGTGAAAACCAAATTTCATAATTAAAACAAATATTTTAGCTGGCGTGTAATGTATTTCAGGTTTAAAATATTCGCGGGTTAGTACAAAATAAGACTAGGACGTGACGAGTTCCGATAAGTTCATTGTTATTAGTAAATACCACCGAGTGTTTTCGTATCTGTGTTATGTTACGACCTCTTCGTATTTATAGTATGTAGATGATTTACTTTAGGTGTAATAGTTGATACCAGAGACGTTATATCTTAGTTTTATTAGCCTTGGAATTTCTAGTCTTGATCCTAAACGGATTTGTTAAATATTTTAGTTGGCATGTGATATATTTTATGTTCAAAATATTCACGGGTTTGTACAAAATAAGACAAGGACGTGACGAGTTCCGATAAGTTCATTGTTATTAGTAAACAACATCGAGTGTTGTCGTATCTGTGTCACGACTTCTCCAGAGACTTCATATCTTAGTTTTATTAGTCTTGGGACTTCTAGTGTTGATGTTAAACGTATTTGTTAAATAAATTCGTCTTTTTCTTGACACAAACTGGGTCCTCACTGAGTTTTCTTACCCTCGCATAAACAGTTATACTGCCTTATTTCAAGATCATCCGTAGTTTCGGTTGACTCATTATCGCATGCATGTGATCGGTTTATGCACATGTCATGTGGGTTTCCTTCTAATACTGGAGTCCTAATATTGCATTCCAGATTTCGAACCAACTGTTGTACCATACCATTTCTTGGAAGGCTTTCATCAGAGTGACTGTGCAACAAACTTTTTATTTTATTTCGCGTCTCCTTGAAATCAAATTCTCGAGGAAAAGTGATTTCACCTGAATGAAAAAGTTTTATATATTACTTTGATTTGAATTATTAAGATGATATGCTTTATAAACATTTATATTCTTTTATTGGAAACTTACTGTTGTTAATGGAACTGAAATGGGCACGCATGTGTGTAACCTTGCCAGGTTTTAATGCTAACAGATCAGGTTTAACTGAATGGACCACTGGATTTGAATTTGCCGCCATTTTTTCCAAATTGACAAACTTTTGTCTTGTTTTTATAACGTGGCCATTAGTTGAGGGGCAATCAAAGGACTGTTTTCCGCCAATATTTCTGCCTACAAAAAACGGTAGATTTTGATTCTCTGCAGATTCATTAATTTCGTTATCGTCATAGGTGACGTGAAGACTCATTTCCGTACGTTTGTTTTGAATATTAAAATTTTAAAAATGACTGTAGATTTTGGGGACTTCCGTTTTTAATTTTTGTGCGAAATCCCAAATTTTTCAATAACATAAGATTTTTAGTACATTACATAGACCAGCTGAATTTTGAAGTTGTGTAGAGTCGAAAAAATATATTATGATTTCAGTAAAAACTTAATTCACAAGTAAACAAAAATGTTTCTGACATTTAACTGAAAGCTGAATACTGAGTTATATTTTTTGACAGCAAAAATTTGTTAAATCTTTTTTTATAAAAAATAAAATTTTACTACATTACCGTATTTCTCGTACTTCGATTTCTGTTTTATTATGTGGCCGTAATTCAATGGAGGCTTCGATTTAAACTCCCATAAAACTCCCATAATCCAAAGTGAAGTAATGGAAATTAGTTAGTCACATATAGAGTTTGGTGCAGTTCGACCCATCATTTGTTTCGTATTTTATACATCAGCTACTATACATTTTATACAGCTAATATTCTTACGAATTAAACTTACCGGAAAGAGAAATCAAAAACAATTTCTGCACAGCCAATGCAAAATCTCTGCGTATGTGTAGAATGGCCTAGTGTGTGTAGAAATAAAATCGCTTGAGTTGAGAAGTCCTCTTGTATTTAATGTTCTTGATATAACAAAGCTAAATACACGATGTGAGTCCTTGATAAATATACGCGAGATGTCACTTGTTCGATTTTTGTTCGCTTTGCTGCGAAATATATTTACTAGACCAAGTGAAAGACCTGCTGTTGATCAGCAGGCCGATTCCACTAATGACTATTGCTAAAACTCCATTCTCTTCGATAAAATTCTTAAATAAGCGATTTTTATTTTAAGAGAATTGTCCATCGTGTGATTCTGCCAACACAATATCTTCGCTAAATTTATCCGGCGATGTGTATAATGCTGAAATTTATTGAAATGTCAAAATAAAATCAAAAATGTAAACAAATATCAGCTGTTGGAATCATAATTTAAATTTGACATTTAGGAGCAGATACTGCGTCAAAAAAGTGTTCAGCTATTTGAAATTTAAATTAAAATAAAATTAATATAACATTGGTGCGTAGATTAATTAAATAATGGACTATTTGATAAGAAAGCGATTTTTTTTCTGCTCATATGAGAGATTCACGAAATATTTGCACATATTTAATAAGGGAAAAGTTATTAAATCGTACTTAATATATTTGATTCAACATATAGTTCTTACAGAAATATATTATTATTTTTAAATATAGATTTGGTTTAGTTTACATTCAGAATGTCGTGTAATTGCCAATCATTTCTTAACTTGATGCCGGTATGATGATCAGTACTCGATGAAGGTATAACTATTCAATCTTTATATTTTCGAGTATTCAGATAGAAGTTGTTCCCAAAATTGCTCTCACAGAGAACCGAAAAAGTTTCGTTACTAAAATTTACCAATATATGGTATTATATTGAAATATATTGAAAGCATTCCCGTCTAAATGGATCGCTATACCCTAATTTTTTCCCAATAAAATATGCTTTATATGAGAAATAGAAGTAGTGAAAACCAAATTTCATAATTAAAACAAATATTTTAGCTGGCGTGTAATGTATTTCAGGTTTAAAATATTCGCGGGTTAGTACAAAATAAGACTAGGACGTGACGAGTTCCGATAAGTTCATTGTTATTAATAAATACCACCGAGTGTTTTCGTATCTGTGTTATGTTACGACCTCTTCGTATTTATAGTATGTAGATGATTTACTTTAGGTGTAATAGTTGATACCAGAGACGTTATATCTTAGTTTTATTAGCCTTGGAATTTCTAGTCTTGATCCTAAACGGATTTGTTAAATATTTTAGTTGGCATGTGATATATTTTATGTTCAAAATATTCACGGGTTTGTACAAAATAAGACAAGGACGTGACGAGTTCCGATAAGTTCATTGTTATTAGTAAACAACATCGAGTGTTGTCGTATCTGTGTCACGACTTCTCCAGAGACTTCATATCTTAGTTTTATTAGTCTTGGGACTTCTAGTGTTGATGTTAAACGTATTTGTTAAATAAATTCGTCTTTTTCTTGACACAAACTGGGTCCTCACTGAGTTTTCTTACCCTCGCATAAACAGTTATACTGCCTTATTTCAAGATCATCCGTAGTTTCGGTTGACTCATTATCGCATGCATGTGATCGGTTTATGCACATGTCATGTGGGTTTCCTTCTAATACTGGAGTCCTAATATTGCATTCCAGATTTCGAACCAACTGTTGTACCATACCATTTCTTGGAAGGCTTTCATCAGAGTGACTGTGCAACAAACTTTTTATTTTATTTCGCGTCTCCTTGAAATCAAATTCTCGAGGAAAAGTGATTTCACCTGAATGAAAAAGTTTTATATATTACTTTGATTTGAATTATTAAGATGATATGCTTTATAAACATTTATATTCTTTTATTGGAAACTTACTGTTGTTAATGGAACTGAAATGGGCACGCATGTGTGTAACCTTGCCAGGTTTTAATGCTAACAGATCAGGTTTAACTGAATGGACCACTGGATTTGAATTTGCCGCCATTTTTTCCAAATTGACAAACTTTTGTCTTGTTTTTATAACGTGGCCATTAGTTGAGGGGCAATCAAAGGACTGTTTTCCGCCAATATTTCTGCCTACAAAAAACGGTAGATTTTGATTCTCTGCAGATTCATTAATTTCGTTATCGTCATAGGTGACGTGAAGACTCATTTCCGTACGTTTGTTTTGAATATTAAAATTTTAAAAATGACTGTAGATTTTGGGGACTTCCGTTTTTAATTTTTGTGCGAAATCCCAAATTTTTCAATAACATAAGATTTTTAGTACATTACATAGACCAGCTGAATTTTGAAGTTGTGTAGAGTCGAAAAAATATATTATGATTTCAGTAAAAACTTAATTCACAAGTAAACAAAAATGTTTCTGACATTTAACTGAAAGCTGAATACTGAGTTATATTTTGGTGGCAAGAATTTTTTGAGCTGAAGTTGTGTTTCAATTTTTTCTGTGCTGGAAAAAATTTTATTAAAAATTAAATTTAAATTTTTTTGACAGAAGTTTCAAATTTCCTATTAAAGATATTAAATACTTTTGACAATTAAGTTTACGAGCTTCCTAAGAACTCAAGAACAACTCAAGATTTTAAGGGCCCTCCCAAGTGGGAGGTACAATTGGATATTTACTTTATTGGAACAACAGTTAGAGAAGAACTAGTGACACCATGTCTGAAAAGGTTAATGAAGTAGATATATCAGAGCCCCCTGATATCCCTCTACAGGCTAATAGTGAAATCACAACTGAAATGGTCAACATCAGTGTGAAGGAACTCTTTGAACTTAAAAAATTCAATGAAATTCTACAAGCCAACTATATCAAACTTAGGCAGCAATTTCAAATGCTCCAGGACCGGTATTCTGATTTGGAAAAACAATTGAAGCTAAAAAACCCAGTAGCTACTGGTAATCAATTAAATAATAAAAGGAAGAAAGTTTCACCGCCTTCTCCAGTTAGCTCCCCCCATGACTCCGCTGGCTCTAATGAGGAAGAAATGGAGATAGAAATTTCTGTTGCGGAGCCTGACCCTTTTAAGATTGAAGATACTGAAATTGATTTCCCGAAATATAATCCAAAAGTCAAATCGACCAAACAGGTGAAATCAGTTGTAAAGAAAAGACTTTCTAAAACAGCACCAAATTCAACAGCAGTCAAGTCAATTTCAACAGGATGAGCGGATCTCTACGCCTGAAAACATCCATACTAATGGTATTGTTTCTGACAATATAACGAATCGAAATCTTTTACAACCTGTAACCTCAAATAAGAAAGTAGGCAAAGTTGTACCTATTGTACTCCGTCGAACCAACACGTGGAACTCTTTAGTCAAGCAATTTTTAACAAGAAACATTAATTTTAGCGAGGCAAAGAAAGTCCGTTTGGGCATACAAATAACTCCTGCCACCATAGATGACCATCGCAAGATAACAAGATATCTAAATGAGATTAGTGAGCCATTTCACACCCACTTTTTTCCTGACGAAAAACACCTCAATATAATAATTAGAGGTTTAGAGGGTCAGAGTATAGATGATATTAAAGAAGATCTTGCAGGCCAAGGATTTAGTATCTTTGAATGCCATTTTTTGAAAACTAGACAAGCTGCCAGCAATTTAGTTAAAATCAGACTGCCATCTGACCAGAAGAACATATATAATGTTTCCAGTATTTGTCATTTAAAGGTGATTATTGAAGCCCAGCGCCCTCTAAAAGGTCCCCCACAATGTCATAACTGCCAGCAGTTCGGGCATGTCGCTACTAACTGTAGAGCCACACCAAAGTGTGTTAAGTGTGAGGGCTCTCACCATCACCAACAATGTACAAAACCACGCGATGTTGCCCCGATTTGTTCGAACTGTGGTGGTGGCCACCCAGCCAACTATAGAGGATGCCCTTGCGCTCCGCAAATGCTGAAGAAAAAGAATGTCTCCACACCAATTTCTACGGTGAGTTCTAAAGTGCAGCCTTCAATTTCTTATGTCGATGCTTTGAAGAAGGGAAGTACAGCTGAGCAAGTTTCGTCCAATTCCCACTTGCTAACCTCCCACATGGAGAAGCTTTTAAATAATATGCAGATACAACTTAGTACAATGATGAAAACTATGATGGAATCCTTGTTACAAAGTTTAGTGCCAACCCTAGCTTCTTAATGAGTTTGTCATCATATCGACTTAAAATTGTGACGTGGAATGCCAATTCCATTATTAACAAGAAACATGAGGTCATCCAATTCCTGCATGATTTTGAAATTGACATTATGTTGATCCAAGAAACATTTCTGAAACCTGCTATCCATTTTAAAATTCCCAATTATGTTGTTTACAGATCAGACAGAAACTCAAGAAGAGGTGGTGGCACAGCCATCGTGATTAAATATGGCATTAAACATCATGCTACAATTTGCAACCAACAATCGCTCGAAACAACATCTGTACTGGTTGAAAGCCAACTTGGTAATATAAATTTTGTGTCAGCATACAGGCCACCGAGTTTGCAAATTCTCCCTAATGAACTTGAGGTTATCCTCAACAACGAGACACCTACTTTCTTAGCGGGCGATTTAAATGCATATCATAGCAGCTGGGGTGACAGAACTTCAAACAGAGCTGGCAGGTATATTGATGGGCTCGCCACTGAACACTTATGGCAGATTCATGCGCCAGGTGAACCGACACATTATGGCAGAATCACAGGCCACGTCATTGACTTCGGAATTTCAAATAACTTAGAATCGAATGTGCACGTAGAGGTCCTTGATGAACTGGACTCGGATCACAAACCAGTTCTTTTTATTCTTGAAAATTGTCCAGCAATCAACATGAATCTCACGTACATAACCACTAACTGGGACTCATTTAAGAATCAGGTTGATATTTCAAATATAAATAATTGGCCAGTAACTTCTGAGGATCTTAATGACTGTATCCAAAAACTCACTCTCAAGATTAAGGAGGCATTGGATAATAGCTCCACCACCAGGACCAGAAAACCAAGTAACTACTTTTATCTGCCGCATTACATCAAACAAATCATTAGACAAAGGAATGCGATTCGAAAATTTGCTCAAATAACTGGAGATCCTATGAGAAGAAGAGAAGCCGTCTTTCTAATGTAATCAGGAAAAAAATTGGCAAATATAATAATGATAAATGGTGCGAATTTCTTTCAGGAATTGATACAGGTAATAAAACCTTCTGGGCTTTGAACAAGTATTTTAGGCTTAAACGTAAACCGGTAGTGCCGCCTATTTATGTAGCTACCGGCATGGCTTTCTCAGACATAGCCAAAGCTGAGGCCTTTGCAGATTCTTTGGAGCTGCAATTTCAGCCCAATACTGATAGTGACTATAATTCTCTGGTAGAAGAAAATATTGCCGAAGAGGCTGCTAATCTTAGGAACCTGATGTCAGATGAAAGCATCTCACAGTGTTCCAGAGATGAGATTAAATGTATTATTTCGAGTCTAAAGACCAGATCGGCACCCGGATATGATAATATCAGTAACAAATGCCTACGTAATCTTCCAGAAGATGCAATCCAATGCATTGTTAACATCATCAATTGCATGCTTAGGCTTGGCGAATTTCCAAAGGCCTGGAAGTTGGCCTCAGTCGTAGTGTTTCCTAAACCGGACAAGAATCCTTCATTTCCGCAGAACTGGCGTCCTATCAGTCTGCTCCCAACTATGGGGAAATTGGCAGAACGAGTAATTCTGACTAGGCTTAAAACAGCGGTAAATGCCCTAAATATACTTCCTGACGAACAATTCGGGTTTAGGGATAATCTCTCCACGGAACTACAACTAGCCAGAACTGCGCAGCTGATACAAACCGCTCTAAGTAAACGGGAGTCAACCGGGATGATTATATTTGACATAGCCAAAGCTTTTGACAAGGTCTGGCATGATGGTCTAATAGTCAAATTAGCCCGTTTTGGCATCCCTAGTGGTTTGACTAAAATCATTGGTAGCTTCCTGCAAGAAAGGTCCTTCCGTACTAAAATTAATAGCACTCTTTCGTCCGCCCGATCAATTGTAGCAGGTGTACCTCAAGGGTCGCCTTTGTCTCCCACATTGTTTAATGTATACACGGCAGACATCCCCACCTTAAGTCCCACATCAATGGCGCTTTACGCAGACGACACATGCTTGATCTACTCGGATCGGGATGCCATAAATGTAAGCAACACGTTACAGGGAAATATAGACCTTATGGTGGAATACTTCCAAAAATGGAAGATTAAAATTAATAATGACAAAACCAAGGCTATATTTATAACTCGAAAAAGAAGACAGCATCCTCCAAGAGTGAGCGTTTGCGACACGGAGATATGGTGGGAGGATAACATAAAATATCTGGGGGTCACTTTTGACAAACGGTTCAATTGGCTTAAACATTTGAAATACAAACGGAATAGCTGCTCTAAGATTCTACATTTA
>NC_051848.1:100990410-100999864 GCF_002237135.1 Teleopsis dalmanni
TATATAATTAATCTTTAAAAAATGAAGAACAAAAAATATTTTTGATTTATTTTCTGTGATTTTTTTACTAGTCTTTTATTATCATATCCTAATAGCTCCTCAGTATTAGTATTCTCGAAAAAGAGTTCTATAAGCATTATCGCACTGCTTCTTTGCTGATGTTGCTAGCTAGCTAGATGAGATAAATGCATTTTAAGACATTTTTTTCTAAATCAATTTCAGGTCATCTATTTTCTTAATGAAACTGAAAAGTGAAATTCTAAAAATATATCATAAAAAATACTTTAATTATTTGTTGTAACAATCGAAAGTAAATCAATTATTGTTGATCAATTATTTGTTGATTTTATTGTTGTCGCTTTGCATTGTCACCATATTACTCGATTATCAGACTTTTATCACTAGAAAGACTGCAGTACTGAAGCCCACATATATTTAAATATACATCGATGATTAATTGTGGGTGTTTGTAGCAATAAGCTCTACTGAAGTTTCGTAATAGTTATGGAACAGTGATGGAATTTTTTTTTCGGCAATAAAATACTTTTTACAATTTTGTCAATTCTGGCAGTGCAACCGGTAGCGTTGATATCTATTTATAATACAGAATAAAAACTTTACCAGGAAATACAAGTGTCCATGATACACTAAGTGTCCTTTCTATATTTTTGATTCAATTAGACAGTACAGTTGATAAAATGAAATGACGTGCTTTTAAAAGTCTGCTAGCTTACTTTGAAAATTTTTCGATTTTAACCAATAATCCCGTAGCGTTGCAACAATGTAAATGCAAAAATTAGGTACAAAAGGATGAGTGTAATATTGCAACAACAACGATGTTGTTCCATGTGTCAGTACAAAATTTTTTTAAGTAAGTAGTATGAAATAATAATTGTCAAAACTAAGAAAAACAATAAGTTTGCAACAACATCGATGTTAATTTGTATACCAATGAAGCCTGTTTGTATGTAGAAAACTCTTTCAAATGAATAGTATGAAATAATATTTATCAAGACGAAGAAAAATAATAACTTTACAATAATAACGATGTTGTCTTGTATACTTATAAAGTACAAAATTGTTTCTAAATGTAAATTATGGAATAATAATTGTCAAAACCAAGGAACAAAGTAAATTAACAGCAACAACGATGTTGTATTTTGCACCAATAAAACCAGTTTGTATGTACGAAATTTTTTTAAGTGAATAGTATAAAAAAATAACTTAAAATTAATTTTCAGTTTACTTTTATTTTGTTTTATATTATTTACACATTTTTTTTAAATTTAATTTTTTTTTCTCTTTTTTAAATAAATTTTTTTGAAATTGTTCAATTTGAAACCATATTAAATGTAATATTATAACATATATTTATATTATAAAATTAACTTTTTCTATTACAGTAGGAATATTAATGACAATTATATATAATATAACTAACTACAACATTCATAAGTCAAGAGCAATCATTAAAAAAAAGCACAATTAACAAAATTACATGAAAAGCAACAATTATTTATAAACGCCAGAAATTTATTTGAATTGTTATCACATCATGAGGCCATAGAAAAAAATGTTCAAAATAACTAAATAGATTTTTTTTTCTAACATTACATACATACAAAAAAACTTACAAAAAACGCACACAAATGCAAGTGCACAAAAAAAAAATACAAAAAAAGCACAAATTAATAAAAATTATTACTAATCAGCCAACGCATGCTACGCAAATTTTGCGCGTATCGCGTTGATTGTGTCAGCCAACAAAATGTAAAAATAAACTTTAAGTACAAAAACTACAACAAAACTACAAAAAGAAAAAAAAGCCGAAAAAAATAATGCTCAACAGACTGCGCATAAAAGTAGCGCAGCGCAGCGCGCGCATTAAATTATTATTGAGCCTACAATTAAATTGGCTCAATCCACAATAGGCTGGCTAGCCCAATAATCAGGGGTAAGTAGGGCAGCGCAGCTAGGGGGCAAGCGAGCAACCTACAAAACGGCAGCATTAATTACAGAAACAAAAGTGCGTGCACAGCAACAACATTTAAAAATTAATAAAAATTTATATACATATATATATATGAACACGTACATATATGTGTGTATGTATGTGTAGGTATGTTTATTTTGGCTCTCATACGTGTAAATACAAGCAAGACTTCAATTTTATATAAATATTATTTTTCTAATATTATTTATATGTGCATATCTATTAATATATATATGTATTTATATGTAATTTGTCTGTTTAAAAAACAAAAAAAAAACCTTGAACATACACAACATAATTTAAAGTGTGTACTTTATCTCTTTGTCCGTAATGCGTACGTCTGCAGACCCGTCTGTCTATCTAATGAAATCAAAAACTATATATATGTATATAAATATATACATACATATATACTATATTTAAAAGAACACAACAGCTCTTATGTTTAGCAGCAAGTTTTTTTTTATTTTAAGTATTTTACAAGTCTACGCATAGCAAAATTAAAACAACAGCAACAAAATCAAGTAAATATTAATGAACAACAATAACAACAATAACAACAATAACAATCAATAGCAAAAAGCAGCAACTGCAAATACAAGGTTGCTTTGCTATGCTTTGCTGTTTTTTTTAATGAAATGGAAATACAAAAACTACAAGAAGCATTTTTATATCAATAATAATAATAATAATAATATAACTACAAGTGCGTAACTTGCTCAAGTATTCGTTTTCGCATTCGTATTCGTATTTGTATTCGTAATCGTATGCGTTTCATGTAAAAAAATAGAATCAAAAAATAAAACAAGACGCACACGCACACGCACACTCACACACTAACTTAAAGTTAATGCATACAAATACATATACACGCAGTAGCAAAAACAAAATCAAAATAAAAAAAGAAATATATTACGTATACGCACACGTGCCTGCAATGCCTTACTTAACTTTCAAAATATATACATACATACTCGCAGTCGCTGTTACTCACTCTTTGCGCATATAAAAGAACATATCAACGCACATTTACATATGCACGACGCCTAATTTTTGCATTGATGATCAAAGCTTTTGCTCGCTCATATAACACAAATATTTTTGTTTTGGTTTTGCACTTTTGATTTGTTGTTATTTCTGTTCTATTATCGTTGCTGTTGCTGATAGGCCAGAGAAAAAATAATTCGAATTATTTTTGGTAATATATTTTTTCCTCTCTCACACACATGCACACACATGCACACATTTACTGACAGTTTGTATTCTAAAGACTTCAGAAAGTCAGAAAGCTTTTTTGCGAAAGCTTTTTAGAGTAATATTTTTTGAATGCAAAAGTTTTGGTTATGCGTTTTTTAATTGTCATTACTGATCGATCGATCGTTGGAATATTTTAAAGCTAAAATTTTAATTGAATTTAAGGAAATTAATTATAATTAACTAAAAAAAATTTAAAAATTTGTTAATTTATTATATTTTATTTCACCTACGCAACAAATATTTGGAAAGGAAAAATGAATTTTTTTAATGTTAAAATATAAATAATTTTTAAACAGCGTAAAATATATGTATTTCATTTTTAATAATTTAGAATTATAAATTATTTAAAAAAAATTAACATAAAATTAAAAGAAATTCAGAATCAGTAGCGATATTAGCTCTGTTCCACGATATAGTTCTTGAGATATTTTTATTATGAGATGATCCATTAAATATAATCATAATTCAAGAACCTAGTCTATTTCAAGAACTTAGTTTTTGAGATACACTTATTGTATTTTAAACCCAATCGGTTTCCCGTAACTACTTCAAATTTGTGCTCTAACATCGTCAATTTTTCCACTGTTTTGAATATCTTAAATACGATCATGGTATTTCTACCTATCATGGTAAAAAAACAAAATTTTAGCTACAAAATACTTAAAAGCACAAAAAAAACTTCTTTCCTTTTTAAATAAATCTTTTTATTGATACAATCACAATTACAATAACATGTAATAACAATAAAAATAGTAATATAATAAATCAATCTACTAAAGCGTGAGTATATCTACTTGTATTTAGACTATTCTCTCAATCTAATTTGTATTTAGAAATGTCCGTCGTCCATTTTATTAAAGATTTAAGAAAAAAGAAACTATAAAAAGCATTTTATTTTTATTGCGCATACATATGCACATACATATGTACATGTGGCTTCGGCGCATCTAAGGGGAAGAATGTTGCTTTGAAAAGCTTTTCCAAAAGAATTTGCATTAGTCATTAACTAAGAAACTTAAAAAAGTTTTGCTCATAGTTGTTAATTACGTAAAAATTATATTTAATTAATATTTTTTACATAATTATTTAAATAAAAATAAAAAACAAAAAAATAATGAAATTGAATTTATTTTTAATTAAGGAAGTTGAAAAGTTCTTATGCGTTGTATCGCACAATGTAGTAGAATTGTAATTAGACAAATAAAATTTGTTGTTTCGAAACCGATAGCGATCTTAATAAAAATTTTATTAATTATAGGCTGAAAGTAATTTGAGCCCAATCGGCTTACCGGAACTCCACCAAACATGATTAACTTTTCCATTTTTTTGAATATCTCAAAAACTATTATAGGTAAAAAACCAAGGTCTGAGATAAAAAATACTTGTACTATATTGTTAAGGTTCAAAAAACTTCGTGTTAATCGCCCCACTGACACACCCACCGCCCAAAAAAAATGTTCATAAAAAATTATTTATTTTTAAAAATTATTTATTTCAAATTATTTTATTTTAAAAACAATTTTGAAAATTTATTAGTTGTTATTTTTAAAAACATTCTTTTTACTTTATTTTTATTTCTTAAAATTTATTTTTTTAAAAAAATTAAAAAAAAATTAAAAATTATTTATTATTTTTAAAAATATTCTTTTTATTTTATTTTAATAACATTTTTATTATTTTTAAAAACTTTTTTATTATTCTTAAATATGTGTTTAGCACATATTTATACTCAATGACAATTACGGTGTCTGTTGAGATCCTTACGAATTCCATTCAACCGCCATCTATAGCACTATATCGTTCTGACTATTTCTTGAGTTGTTACAGGCTTATTTAAGATAATTTTTTTTTTTAATTTCACTTTCTATTGATACCGGTGTTCTTCAGCTAGTATAGAGTTTTGTTGAAGAAACAACAAAATATTTTTATTATTATAGATTTCTGTTATAGATTGCAAATAAATGAATTAGGTAATAAAAAAGGGAAAGCATTTCTTATTAAATTCTGTTCCTTGGTCAGTCGAAAATTTTTATTAGTTATTCAATTGTAAAAATTAAGTTTCCGTACATCAAAAAAATCATACTCTGAGGTCTTTGCCTGCATTTCTAATTAGTCCTATAGTTGAGACAGAAAAAAAGTCGCCTGTTTTGCCATTAAAATTATTGTAGCCCACACACGGCTACTCGTTATTGCAGCAATGTTTTACATATGTATGTGTATTGCTCGTTGGTTCTAACGAGTATCAGGCAACAGGCGAATATGCAGAGCAAGAATTCTATGGCATATTTGAAACATTCATGCCTCTACTGCCGGCCTTGCCACGGCGAGACTAAAGGCGACGTCATTGTAGCTTTCATATTGTATATTTTTTCCGGCTTGGTTGTTGTTTTTGCATAACTGCACTTCAAAGTAGCAATTCAATTTCATGGTAATTTTGTTTTTTTTTTTTGTTAACTCCGTAGTTTTGATGTGCATTTTTTTTATTCCGAAATTTTTATTTTTTACTTTATGCCGGGCCGTCTATTGTTTTGATATCGAAAAAAAAATACTTACTGTGCTTTTTTGTATGATTTTTTGTATTCTCTTGTATGTTTTATTTATTTTTAGCATAAAATACTTTATTGTTGTTGTTTTTGGAAGTTGTACGAATGAATATATGAACTGCATAAGGCAAGGTGCACACTGATCGTGTGTAGTGCGCTTAAGTCGTTTCTTATTAACTGCAATTATCATTTATTTATTACGATAATGATAATGGAATTATACCTATTACATTATAACTCAGTATAACTTAGTATATGTTAGCTATGAACTTACAGCAATGACTGATATAGTCGTTATTATTGTAATTATAATTATAATGATAGTTTCGCCACAAAAGTTGTTGGAACGCACACAGATCTGTTGTAATACCACTTGATAACTTAAATTGACTTCTTAATATTCTTTCCTAAAAATATTGCTAAGAAAACTAATATATACGTAATGAATAGGCAGATAGTTTGACTCGTCTATATGCATTTCAAGAGATATCAGTACTTCGGGTTAAGTAGACAATTGAGAAATAAAGCCTTCTCTTCACAAATAAAACCATGCTCCACAAGTCTTTTATCGTACCTGTCTTGCTTTATGCTGAGAAAGCTTGGCTGACTGTCCAACAGTGATGAGAAGTAGTATTCGAGAAAAAAAAGTTTTACGGAAGGTCTATGGCCTCTTATGCGTTTGCAACAAATATCGAATTATTTGGAACGATGAAGTGTTCAAGATATACCGTGATATTGACATAGTTAAACGCACTTCAAACTGGCAACAGCAAGCTACTGATTGGTGGGCTGGCTGGCAGTAGCTACTAGTAGCGAACTAGGACGACTCACATCTGTGATGGCCAAACGTAAAATTTTAAGTTTAAGTGATTTATTCAGACAATTTTACAACAAAATTCGTGAGCAGTGTAATTTACACTTTAAACTTAAAAATTTTTTTTTGGAATAAATTAACTAAAACAATAGTAACAACAATAAATAATTTAAATTATTGTTAACAAAGAAATGCAACAACATTTTCACAACTTTCTATACAAACATTTCGGCATATTTGAAGCACGAAAACAACAGACGGCGAAAATGCGTCACACGCTTCAAAATAAGTTTCAGGTAATTAACTTTACTGTATTTTACTGTAAAGTACTTCACTGTAATTCTCTTAAAGAGTTTTAAACTTAACTGCCAGAAAGCAAATAATAAAAATACGAAAAAAAACTCAATAATAAAAAAAACCAAACAAAGAAATGCATTTAATTATGCATGCCGTAGACAGACAGACAGACAATTGGGTGCTGCATAGGAAAAATGTTACAAAATGCATATGTTAAGCAGAAAATGTAAGCAAAAGGAAGGGAAACTATGTAAAGCTCCGAAAACATTCCCCAAAATGTGTGCGCATGTTTACAACAACAACAACAGCAACAACAACAATAGCAACTAACGTTAGTACTGCTTTAACTGTTTTCACTGTTGCTTTAATAACATTTCTCTGTTGTTTACTTTGTTGCTTTTGCAACTAAAATTTGTTTGTACTGCTAAAATTATAAGTTCGTCGGGTCAGTGTGTGTTTGTGTATGTGTGTGTGTGTGAGTGTGTATGCGTTTATTAAGTTAACGTTTTTTAAATTTGTTTACCCACCAAATTGTGCACCGAAGCACATGTAAAACTAATGCCGTTATTTAAGTTGGTATGTAGATATGTTCATGCAAATGCATATAGCTAATGTTCTACCATCAAACGAACATTAGATGGTTAGGTAGGTTGGAGTGCCGGCGTTTTTGCTAAAAAGCCTACTTGAGCTCAAATGATGGCGCATTGTGGTAACACAAGAATAGCATTGTTATGTATATAGATTTAAATCAGTATACAGCCAACGTCGAAAAAGGTAACGACTTCCTCATTAGGTAAAGGACAACCAACCTGACAGTTCTATAAACTTGGCCAAGTCCCTAACATTACATGTTGACATCTTAGTCAGATCGATGAGAAAAGGGGATCTGAAGATTTTTAATCATCTTCTAGCTAAAGAAGGACACTGGCACATAAGATGGAACACGGTCTCCTCCTCATCCTCAGAGCTACAACCTCGACAAAAATCATTATAAGGTAGACTCAGTCTCATAGCATGCCTTCCTATTTCGCAGTGTCCCGTCAGCATAGATACCGTGGTGCTGAGAAGGAAGGAAATTTTAGTACAGAGCTTTTGTTATAAATAAGACCAATTGTTTTGACATTAGTTCTAAAAGATAATTTACTGTACTTCAAAATAGACATGTTAAGATCCAATATTAAAATGACTTCATATCTATGAACTGACTTGATCTCTGTTTACATACAATTCAGTAAGAATACATTCCATTCAATACGGTTAAATGTTCTATTTTTTATGTGAATTATAATTGAATGTACTTTTTTATAAAAGTACACCCATTAAAATGCATTTTTAGAGATAGAAAATTAACTAAAATTTAGTAAGATTTAGGCACAGAATTAGAATCAGATTTGTTGAATGTGATTATTGTATAAATTGCAATTTTAATTATTTGATTATGTATTTAATAATAAAATTTTGTTTAAATTCAATAGGAGTACCCATTCAATATGAATGTTCATTA
The DNA here is from genome assembly GCF_002237135.1 of Teleopsis dalmanni. Lineage (NCBI taxonomy): Eukaryota > Metazoa > Arthropoda > Insecta > Diptera > Diopsidae > Teleopsis > Teleopsis dalmanni. Next base: position 100,998,819 of record NC_051848.1, read on the forward strand.
TTTAAATGAAAAAAAAAACCTAAAGTGATTTGACCGTATTGGAATGCACTTTTAAGCATAGAAAATTTAGGTCAAATTTAGTAAAATTTAGGCACAGAATTAGAATTAAAATTTTTGATTGAGCTTTATTTTAGAAATCAAATTTTGCTTAATATTAGTAATATGATTTATATTAAGTTCAAATAATTTGAAATAATATATCCATTTTCATTTATATGAAAAAATATAATTTCAAGTATGTATAATAAATAGTAAAAATCTTATACTATATCATATATCATTACATATTTTCAATTAGCAAATTACTCGCTATATATACAGTGATAAACAACAATAAGTAACGAGATACACGCAAAGAGGCACACTGCATACAGCGTTGCATTTGACATGCATTTTCGAATATCCCAGGAGCCATAAACCATTTGCTGCATTGCAATAACAGAGCTTTCCAAAATTACTCACACCAGCACATACACAAAAATAGAAAAGAAAAGAGAAGAAAAGAAAAGAAAAGAAAAGAAAAGAAAAAGGACCACATTACCGCAGTGTGTGCATTCTAAAGTGCTGCCATCGTATGCAAAAGTGAAAGTTTTTACTTTACTATTTTTCATATTCCTTTTTACCATTACTTTTTTTTTATTATTCTCATGCTTCTATTGTTGCTGTCATTGTTGTTGTTGTTGTCGTTGTTGTTGTTGCATTTATCACATGTCTGCTCTGTTTGGGTTTTGTCGTATATTAGATCTGGTTTAACATTGTGAACGTGACGTTGTCGTATAGGTGGTTTGCAATAACAACAACAATAGTCGCCCATCATTGTTGTCATTATCTCTCCAGCGAGTAACGAACAACGTCATAATGCAGTTGTTCGTGTTGTTGTTATCGTTGTGTGGCAGTCGTTGCTTTTGCTTAAATTATATAGTCGCAATCGTAATCGTAGTTGGAGTCATAGTCTACGCTATCATCAACAAATTGTGAATTTCTAAAATGAGGGTTGGTTTGAACGAACGAACGAACAAACCCTTGCCCACTCTTCTTACACTTTC
>NC_051848.1:100999964-101017520 GCF_002237135.1 Teleopsis dalmanni
TACATTGGGTTCTCTTAAATTTATTAATTATTAAAAGTGAAATAATTTTTTTTAATTATATTCAAATAGTTAATTCAAATAGTTGATTTGAGTTGAGCGGTGTTAAAGATATAAAATTTTATTTTAAATTGTGAAAAATTTATTTTTATTTAAAATAAGATTTTGATTATTAATTAATTTAAGAATTATTTCTTTTTTTAGGGTTGTTATTTGTTATTATTAAATAAGTTATTGAATTTTTTTTATTAAACTTCAACATTTTAGATATAATTATATTAATTATTGGAATATTAATTATGTTAGCTATTATAACTAAAAGAGCTCAAATCCCTTTTTAAGGCAAAAGGTGCTCCTCAGCTTTAGTTCATTTATCTACTCTTCTGACACCTGGGGTTCATCTATTAATTCGATTTAATTTGTTAATTGGTGATACAATTTTAGGTGAGTGTTTATTATTAATTTCAGGTTTAACAAAATACATATCTGGGTTAGGGGCTTATTTTGAATTTGATTTGAAAAAAAATTATTGCATTATCTACACTAAGTCAGTTAGGTTTAATAATAAGAATTTTATCAAGAGTATTTTATAAATTTGTTATTTTTCGTTTACTAACTCATGCTTTATTTAAATCATAAGTATTTATATGTGTTGGGACGATTATTCATCATATAAATAATTTACAAGATATTCGTTTAATGGGAGGTTTAAGAGTTTATATACCTTTTACATATAGATGTTTTAATGTTGCAAATTTATCTTTATGTGGAATATCTTTTTCAGCTGCGTTTTATTCTGAGGATATAATTTAAGAAATTGTATCTTCAAGTTATGTTAATATATATTCTTTCTTTTCTTTTTTCTTTTTTTTTCTACGAGGTTAATAGTTAGACATTGAATTCGTTTAGTTTATTATTCATTAATTGGGAATTTTCATTTTTTTAATATAAATATATTGAAAGATAATTATTGAATTATATTAAAAGATATACTTGGATTGCTATTTATAAGAATTATTGGAGGTGGTCTTTTAAATTAATTGTTATTTGCAACTCCTTCAATAATTTGTTTACCTATAATGTTAAAAATGTTGTCTTTAACAGTTTGTATTTTATGAGGATTTGTAGGATATTATATTTCAAATATTTCTTTATATTTTTATAATAAATCCTTACAAAATTATTTTATTTCAATTTTTTCTGGTTGTATATGATTCATACCTAATATTGTAACATATAGATTAATTTATAATTTTTTATTTTTAGGTAAAAGATTATATAAAAGATTTGATCAAGGTTTATCTGAATTTTTTGGTGGCTTATATTTCTATAAAAATTTATTAAGTTATTCAAAATGGGGAACTAGATGAATAAATATATATTGTGTATGATTAATTCAACCATAAATTATAAATAAAATTCAAAATGGAAGAGAAAAAGATAAAGTTAATGATGAATGACTAGTTCTTGTGAAAATATATGGAAATAATAGTATAAAATTATTAAAAAGAATTATTGTAAATAAAGAAATAATACTTAATGTGGATCCGTTTTTACCTGTAGGTCCTAATAATATTTTAAATTCGTTATGGAGAGTTAATAAAATATTATTTCATAAAATATTATAACGAGAACGAATTAATTAATAAATTATTGGAATTATAATAATTCCTAAAAAAGGTCTAATTCAATTAATGGAAATGTTAAAAATGCTTGAAGAAGGATCAAAAACAGAAAATAGATTTGTTATCATTTTCAATTAAATATATGTGTTGTTATCTTGTAACTTAAAGATTTAGAAGAAGTAGGTAATAAATAATAATAATTTATTCTATTAAAAATAATAAAAATTGAAAAAAATAAAAAAAATAAACTTAATCAGTTGATGGGAACTTAATGGGAATTAAAAAATATTAATTTATTAATTATTTTAGTTTGACATACTAAAAGCTGGAACAGTTCTAGAGTGAATTACATCTGCAGCAGTTACTTAAATTCGAATTTGAGAATTTATAGGTAAAATAACTCGGTTATCGACTTCTAATAATCGAAAATTATTAATATTTAATTCATTTGTTGGAATTATATAGGAACCAAATTGTGCAGAGTATTTTTCCAACTGTACCAAAATAACACTTCACCGAAAAAGGTAGGTGTGATTATATGCTGCAGTTATATAGGTAGTTCGACTAGTAACAAACTTATTAACTTTTTAATTCATCTATATAAGAAAAAGTTTATTAAACGGTTTATTTATGTTAAAATTCATAATTTAAAAACAGAAATGATGCGGAACTAATTTAAAATGTTAATATTTTATGTATACATTTATTTTAGAAATAAAAAGTAAAAACTTTTGTATCGTTTTCCTTCGAAAATTGATTTTATGGTACCACGGTGCGTATGAGTAACGAGAAGGACACCTGATTAATTAATTTTTTTTTATTATTTTAAAAGGAATATCAGAGTGGAAATATTTATTTTTGAAGTAGAATTTACATATAAATTTGATTAAAAAATAGAAAAAAAAATTTGTGTGACATATTCCTTTTTTTTTTATTGAAAAATCGTATATAGATGTTTGGTGTGATATGAAGGATAAATAAATTTTTAAAAGTACTTCTAATTACAATATCATCCAGGGTTTTGTGTAGAATTTTATTTCATTCATTTAATTGAAATGTAGTACGCATGTGCTTGATGTGTTTTGCGGGAGAAAAAAGAATATTAAAAATTTCAAAAAATAACGGGTTCTGAAAATTTTTATTTCGTAGTAAAATTTAAAATTGAATCTAAATAAAATATAAAAAATGAAAATTTAGCTGAGTTTTGAGAAAATTTTTTCTTTTGAAATTTAACGGTTAATATTAGTAGTTAAATATAAACAGTTTTAATTGTTTAAACAATTTCATAAAAGTTCAATCAGTTATCTTTGAAACGCTGTAACTTTTATAGAACTTGAGATATAGCCATTTGAAAATGTGTCTACTATGCCAATTCTCAAAACCCCTTGGGTCCATATCTCCTAGGAGAAAAATTACAAAATTTTTTCAGCCAAATCGGAGATCATGAGGTCAAAGAGGTGTCCGAGTTGTAAAAGAATGACCCATAATCATTAGTCTTTTAATTGAAGGCTGGAATGAATGGTTGGGCAAGATATAAGCTGTGTCTTTTAAAATTTTTATAAAATTTTATTTTTTAGTCAAAAATTCAAATTATAATTCAAAAGACGAGAAGATCCTACAAATCTTGATTATTTAATAATTTTGGATTTATTTTGATTCTTTTCGTTATAAATTTATAAATAATTTTATTTGGGTTATATATAAATTAAAATAACTTTTAATAATTTTTATCATTTATTTATGATTAAATGATCCATTGTTAGTGATTATTAGTGAGTATTTGCGAAAACAGCGTCATTTTTTTGGAGAGTTCTTATCGATAAAAAAGTTTGTGACGTCGATGTTGGATTAAGATTCATATTTAAATGCAGAAGTTTAAATATAAAGTCTGTTCGACTTCTTATTCTTACATGATCTGAGTTGCAACTGGTGTAAGCCAGGTTGGTTTCTCTCTTTGATTCAATAAAATATTTAGTACGAAAGAATTAATATTTATTTTAAAAAAAACATTTTAAGAATAAGTTTTATTACTATTTTGGCAGATTAGTGCAGTAAATTTAGAATTTATTTATATAAATTTAAAAATTATGTTTTTAAGTAAACTTATTATATCTTCATTGAGAAGTTTATTATTAATTATTTAAGTTTTAGTGGGTGTAGCTTTTTAACTTTATTTGAACGTGAAATTGTAGGATATATTCAGATTCGTAAGAGTCCAAATAAAGTTGGATTTATTGATTTATTGGATTAATTGCATCATTAAATTATTTACTTATCCATTAATATCAAATTATATATCTTATAATTATTCTACTATTTTTTCATTATTTAAATCTTTGTTAGTGTGAATATGTATACCTATATTAAGGAGATTTTATAGTTTTAATTTGAGTTTATTATTTTTTTTTAAGAATTACAAGAATAGGGGTTTATTAAGAGGTTTACGAGCTGTTCCTCAAAATATTTCTTATGAAGTGGGATTAGCTTTAATTTTGTTATCATTTACTTTTTTTTAATTGATTTTATAAAATTTCAATATTATATTTGATTTCCTATAGCTTTTATTTGGTTAAGAATTTGTTTAGCAGAAACTAATCGGACTCGATTGGATTTTGCAGAGGGGGAATCAGAATTAGTATCAGTATATGCATTAACTTTTTTAGCTGAATATGCAAGTATTTTATTTATGAGTGTATTATTTTGTGTATTTTTTTGAAATGCAATTTATTTAATATAATTTTTTTTTCAGTTAGTTTTTATTTCTTTTTTATTTATTTGAGTTGGAGGAACTTCACCTCGGTTTCGATATGATAAATAAATGTATTTATCATTAAAAAGTTATTTACCAAATTCATTAAATTTTCTATTATTTGTAATTGGATTAAAAATATATTTATTTATATGACTTATTTTTTGTGGAGTTAATAGAAAATTTTAATTCTATCTTATATTTTTAAAATATATGCTTATTTCAAGCTCATTAACTTAAATTTTAATTTTAGTAAATTATCTTATCATTTATTAATTAATGAATTAACTAAAGGTACAAAAAAAAATAATAATTGTTAGGATTAGTCCAATTATAACATAAGGTTCTTCAACTGGTCGAGCTCCAATTCAAGTTAATAAAATAACAGTAGTTAATATAATTCAAAATAAAATTTTAATTAATAGAATAGAATTGTAATCCTTGAATTTTTTTTATATTATAAAAAAGTATAATTATTATTAAGACGATTACAAATATCATTCTGGTTGAATGTGAATAGGAGTAACTAAAGGGTTAGCTGGAATGAAATTATCTGGATATCCTAATAATAACGGATTCATTAAAGTTAATAAAATTAAAAATATAATTAGGATAATAAGTCCAGTGATATCTTTAAAAGTGAAATAAGGATGGAATGGAATTTTATCAATATTTGAATTTAATCCTATATAATTATTTGATCCTGTTTGATAAAGAAATAAAAAATGAATTATTGTTATTGCTAAAGCAATTATAGGTAATATAAAATGGAAAGTAAAAAGTCGGGTTATTGTAGCATTATCAACTGCAAATCCTCCTCATACTCATTGAACTAAATCAATCCCTAAGTAAGAGATGGCAGATAAAAGATTAGTAATTACTGTAGCTCCTCGAAAAGATATTTGTCCTCTTGGTAAAACATATCCTAAGAAGGCAGTTCTTATTACTAAAAATAAAATAATTACTCCAACTGATCAGGTTTGAGTATAATTAAAAGAAATATAATAAATTTCCCGTCCAATATGAAAATAAATACAAATAAAAAAAAATGAGTTACATTAGCATGAAGAGTTCGTAATAATCATTCATAATTTACATCTCCACAAATATGTCTAATTCTATTAAATGCTATATTAATATCAGCTGAGTAATGTACGGCTGAAAATAATCCAGGTAAAATTCGAATTATTAAACATAATCCCAATAGAGATCCAAAATTTCATCAAGAAGAAATATTAATTGGAGTTTGTAAGTCTACTAGAGAATTATTTATAATTTTGAACAGAGAATGATTAATTTGTATAGTTTTATTCATTTATTTTATAAATCGAACTGGACCAAAAATATATTTGTAATTTTTACAATTGCGATTAGAGTAATTAATAAATAATTTATTAAAAAAATTGTTATGAAATTAGTTTGATAATTATAAGGTTTAGTTAAAATATAAGAATTTTCTTGAATTAAATTTTTTAAATTAGTTAAAATTTTTAAATTTATAAATATATCTATACTAAATAAATATATCTATAATTATATATAAAAATTTCCATAAAAATAAAATTCTGATAATTAATGAGATTGTTCATATTAATCTTTTAATTGAAAATGAAAATATTTCATTTGAAGCGATCGCAGTAATATAAATAAATAAAACTAATATTCCTCCTAAAAAAAATTAAAAATAAGATATAAGCAAATCAAAATGTTTTTGAAATTAATCCTGAGAAAATTTAAATTAAAATTGTTTGAATTAATAATATAAATCCTACTGGTATTGGATGATTTAGAAATAGAAATATAGTACTTGAAATTAGTATAAAGATTAAAATGAATATATGTAAAATTTCAAGAAATAGTTTAATTAAAATATAAATTTTGGGAATTTATGATAAAGAATTATTTCTTCTTTCTTGAGAGTTTTAAAAGATTATTCTTACGTTTGATTTACAAGACCAATGTTTTATTGAACTATTAAAACTTAAATAATAATTTTTTTTTTTTTGATTATTTAGAATTTTATAATGTTAAAATTTATTGTGTTTTGTTTTGTTTTAGTTTTAATTCCTGTTTGTTTTTTTAATAATATATTTTGAATGGTTCAGATAGATGGTTATATTATTTTTAATTAGATTCATATTAATTTTATTTAATATTTATTGTAATTATTTTATCAATATTTCTTATTTTTTAGGATGTGATATAATTTCTTATGGATTAATTTTATTAAGATTTTAAATTTGTTCATTAATATTAATAGCAAGAGAAAAAATTAATAAATTTAAAAATTGCAATTATTTATTTATAATTAATTAATTAATTTTTATATTAATTTTTTTAAATTTTAACTATTTCTAAAATAAATATTTTTGCTTTTTAACTTTATTATTAATTTTAAGATGAAGATATCAACCTTTACGGTTCCAACCTGGGATTTGTTTATTATTTTATAATTTATTTGTTTTTTTTTTACCTATATTATTAAGAATTTTTATATGTCTAATTATGAATTATCATATTTTTGTATAATATTAGCATTTTTAGTTAAAATATCTATATTTTTAGTTCATTTATGATTACCCAAATCTCAAGTTGAAGCTCCAATTTCTGGTTCAATAATTTTAGCTGGAATTATGTTAAAATTAGGGAGGAAATGGGCTTTTACGAGTATTTTCTTTATTTCATTTGATTGTTTAAGATTTAATAATTTTTTATTAGAATTTCTTTAGTTCGAGGAATTTAATTTTTAGTTACATTAAATTGTTTACGTCAAGTTGATTTAAAATCATTAACTGCCTTTTCTTCTGTTGCTCATATAGGAACTGTTTTAGCAGAAATTATAAATTTAAGAAATTGAGACATTTGTGGAGGATATATATTAATAATTTGTCATGGTTTATGTTCTTCGGGTTTATTTTATTTAACTAATATTAGATACGAGTGATTGGGTAGACGAAGATTATTAAAATTGGGGTCAATTTTATATCTTCTTTAACTTTATGATGATATTTATTAAAGTCTGGAAATATAGCATTTTAAATTTATTAGGATAAATTTCTTTAATAAATAGAATTGTAAGTTGATCTTGGTATTCAATAATTAGTTTACGTTTTGTATCTTTTTTTAGAGCTGCATGTACTTTGTATTTATATTCTTATAGACAACACGGAAAAATTTATTCTATAACATATTACTTATTTTTTCTTTTAGAATAAATAATATACGGGAATTTTTATTATTATTGTTACATTGGGTTCTCTTAAATTTATTAATTATAAAAAGTGAAATAATTTTTTTTAATTATATTCAAATAGTTAATTCAAATAGTTGATTTGAGTTGAGCGGTGTTAAAGATACAAAATTTTATTTTAAATTGTGAAAAATTTATCTTTATTTAAAATAAGATTTTGATTATTAATTAATTTAAGAATTATTTCTTTTTTTAGGGTTGTTATTTGTTATTATTAAATAAGTTATTGAATTTTTTTTATTAAACTTCAACATTTTAGATATAATTATATTAATTATTGGAATATTAATTATGTTAGCTATTATAACTAAAAGAGCTCAAATCCCTTTTTAAGGCAAAAGGTGCTCCTCAGCTTTAGTTCATTTATCTACTCTTCTGACACCTGGGGTTCATCTATTAATTCGATTTAATTTGTTAATTGGTGATACAATTTTAGGTGAGTGTTTATTATTAATTTCAGGTTTAACAAAATACATATCTGGGTTAGGGGATTATTTTGAATTTGATTTGAAAAAAAATTATTGCATTATCTACACTAAGTCAGTTAGGTTTAATAATAAGAATTTTATCAAGAATATTTTATAAATTTGTTATTTTTCGTTTACTAACTCATGCTTTATTTAAATCATAAGTATTTATATGTGTTGGGACGATTATTCATCATATAAATAATTTACAAGATATTCGTTTAATGGGAGGTTTAAGAGTTTATATACCTTATACATATAGATGTTTTAATGTTGCAAATTTATCTTTATGTGGAATATTTTTTTCAGCTGCGTTTTATTCTGAGGATATAATTTAAGAAATTGTATCTTCAAGTTATGTTAATATATATTCTTTCTTTTCTTTTTTCTTTTTTTTTTACGAGGTTAATAGTTAGACATTGAATTCATTTAGTTTATTATTCATTAATTGGGAATTTTCATTTTTTTAATATAAATATATTGAAAGATAATTATTGAATTATATTAAAAGATATACTTGGATTGCTATTTATAAGAATTATTGGAGGTGGTCTTTTAAATTAATTGTTATTTGCAACTCCTTCAATAATTTGTTTACCTATAATGTTAAAAATGTTGTCTTTAATAGTTTGTATTTTATGAGGATTTGTAGGATATTATATTTCAAATATTTCTTTGTATTTTTATAATAAATCCTTACAAAATTATTTTATTTCAATTTTTTCTGGTTGTATATGATTCATACCTAATATTGTAACATATAGATTAATTTATAATTTTTTATTTTTAGGTAAAAGATTATATAAAAGATTTGATCAAGGTTTATCTGAATTTTTTGGTGGCTTATATTTCTATAAAAATTTATTAAGTTATTCAAAATGGGGAACTAGATGAATAAATATATATTGTGTATGATTAATTCAACCATAAATTATAAATAAAATTCAAAATGGAAGAGAAAAAGATAAAGTTAATGATGAATGACTAGTTCTTGTGAAAATATATGGAAATAATAGTATAAAATTATTAAAAAGAATTATTGTAAATAAAGAAATAATACTTAATGTGGATCCGTTTTTACCTGTAGGTCCTAATAATATTTTAAATTCGTTATGGAGAGTTAATAAAATATTATTTCATAAAATATTATAACGAGAACGAATTAATTAATAAATTATTGGAATTATAATAATTCCTAAAAAAGGTCTAATTCAATTAATGGAAATGTTAAAAATGCTTGAAGAAGGGTTAGAAGCAGAAAATAGATTTGTTATCATTTTCAATTAAATATATGTGTTGTTATCTTGTAACTTAAAGATTTAGAAGAAGTAGGTAATAAATAAGAATAATTTATTCTATTAAAAATAATAAAAATTGAAAAAAATAAAAAAAAATAAACTTAATCAGTTGATGGGAACTTAATGGGAATTAAAAAATATTAATTTATTAATTATTTTAGTTTGACATACTAAAAGCTGGAACAGTTCTAGAGTGAATTACATCTGCAGCAGTTACTAAAATTCGAATTTGAGAATTTATAGGTAAAATAACTCGGTTATCGACTTCTAATAATCGAAAATTATTAATATTTAATTCATTTGTTGGAATTATATAGGAACCAAATTGTGCAGAGTATTTTTCCAACTGTACCAAAATAACACTTCACCGAAAAAGGTAGGTGTGATTATATGCTGCAGTTATATAGGTAGTTCGACTAGTAACAAACTTATTAACTTTTTAATTCATCTATATAAGAAAAAGTTTATTAAACGGTTTATTTATGTTAAAATTCATAATTTAAAAACAGAAATGATGCGGAACTAATTTAAAATGTTAATATTTTATGCATACATTTATTTTAGAAATAAAAAGTAAAAATTTTTGTATCGTTTTCCTTCGAAAATTGATTTTATGGTCCTCTTGGTAAAACATATCCTAAGAAGGCACTTCTTATTACTAAAAATAAAATAATTACTCCAACTGATCAGGTTTGAGTATAATTAAAAGAATTATAATAAATTTCTCGTCCAATATGAAAATAAATACAAATAAAAAAAAATGAGGTTACATTAGCATGAAGAGTTCGTAATAATCATCCATAATTCACATCTCCACAAATATGACTAATTCTATTAAATGCTATATTAATATCAGCTGAGTAATGTATGGCTGAAAATAATCCAGGTAAAATTCGAATTATTAAACATAATCCCAATAGAGATCCAAAATTTCATCAAGAAGAAATAGAAATTGGAGTTTGTAAGTCTACTAGAGAATTATTTATAATTTTGAAAAGAGGATGATTAATTTGTATAGTTTTATTCATTTATTTTATAAGTCGAATTGGACCAAAAATATATTTGTAATTTTTACAATTGCGATTAGAGTAATTAATAAATAATTTATTAAAAAAATTGTTATGAAATTAGTTGGATAATTATAAGGTTTAGTTAAAATATAAGAATTTTCTTGAATTAAATTTTTTAAATTAGTTAAAATTTTTAAATTTATAAATATATCTATACTAAATAAATATATCTATAATTATATATAAAAATTTCCATAAAAATAAAATTCTGATAATTAATGAGATTGTTCATATTAATCTTTTAATTGAAAATGAAAATATTTCATTTGAAGCGATCGCAGTAATATAAATAAATAAAACTAATATTCCTCCTAAAAAAAATTAAAAATAAGATATAAGCAAATCAAAATGTTTTTGAAATTAATCCTGAGAAAATTTAAATTAAAATTGTTTGAATTAATAATATAAATCCTACTGGTATTGGATGATTTAGAAATAGAAATATAGTAGTTGAAATTAGTATAAAGATTAAAATGAATATATGTAAAATTTCAAGAAATAGTTTAATTAAAATATAAATTTTGGGAATTTATGATAAAGAATTATTTCTTCTTTCTTGAGAGTTTTAAAAGATTATTCTTACGTTTGATTTACAAGACCAATGTTTTATTGAACTATTAAAACTTAAATAATAATTTTTTTTTTTTTGATTATTTAGAATTTTATAATGTTAAAATTTATTGTGTTTTGTTTTGTTTTAGTTTTAATTCCTGTTTGTTTTTTTAATAATATATTTTGAATGGTTCAGATAGATGGTTATATTATTTTTAATTAGATTCATATTAATTTTATTCAATATTTATTGTAATTATTTTATCAATATTTCTTATTTTTTAGAATGTGATATAATTTCTTATGGATTAATTTTATTAAGATTTTGAATTTGTGCATTAATGTTAATAGCAAGAGAAAAAATTAATAAATTTAAAAATTGCAATTATTTATTTATAATTAATTAATTAATTTTTATATTAATTTTTTTAAATTTTAACTATTTCTAAAATAAATATTTTTGCTTTTTAACTTTATTATTAATTTTAAGATGAAGATATCAACCGTTACGGTTCCAACCTGGGATTTGTTTATTATTTTATAATTTATTTGTTTTTTTTTTACCTATATTATTAAGAATTTTTATATGTCTAATTATGAATTATCATATTTTTGTATAATATTAGCATTTTTAGTTAAAATATCTATATTTTTAGTTCATTTATGATTACCCAAATCTCAAGTTGAAGCTCCAATTTCTGGTTCAATAATTTTAGCTGGAATTATGTTAAAATTAGGGAGGAAATGGGCTTTTACGAGTATTTTCTTTATTTCATTTGTTTGTTTAAGATTTAATTATTTTTTATTAGAATTTCTTTAGTTCGAGGAATTTTAGTTACATTAAATTGTTTACGTCAAGATGATTTAAAATCATTAACTGCCTTTTCTTCTGTTGCTCATATAGGAACTGTTTTAGCAGAAATTATAAATTTAAGAAATTGAGACATTTGTGGAGGATATAGATTAATAATTGGTCATGGTTTATGTTCTTCGGGTTTATTTTATTTAACTAATATTAGATACGAGTGATTGGGTAGACGAAGATTATTAAAATTGGGGTAAATTTTATATCTTCTTTAACTTTATGATGATATTTATTAAAGTCTGGAAATAAAGCTTTTTAAATTTATTAGGATAAATTTCTTTAATAAATAGAATTGTAAGTTGATCTTGGTATTCAATAATTAGTTTACGTTTTGTATCTTTTTTTAGAGCTGCATGTACTTTGTATTTATATTCTTATAGACAACACGGAAAAATTTATTCTATAACATATTACTTATTTTTTCTTTTAGAATAAATAATATACGGGAATTTTTATTAGTATTGTTACATTGGGTTCCCTTAAATTTATTAATTATAAAAAGTGAAATAAATTTTTTTAATTATATTCAAATAGTTAATTCAAATAGTTGATTTAAATTGAGCGGTGTTAAAGATATAAAATTTTATTTTAAATTGTGAAAAATTTATCTTTATTTAAAATAAGATTTTGATTATTAATTAATTCAAGAATTATTTCTTTTTTTAGGGTTGTTATTTATTATTATTAAATAAGTTATTCAATTTTTTTTATTAAACTTCAACATTTTAGACATAATTATATTAATTATTGGAATATCAATTAAGTTAGCTGCGATAACTAAAAGAGCTCATCTACTCTTCTAACACCTGGGGTTCATCTATTAATTCGATTTAATTTGTTAATTGGTGATACAATTTCAGGTGAGTGTTTATTATTAATTTCAGGTTTAACAATATATATATCTGGGTTAGGGGCTTATTTTGAATTTGATTTGAAAAAAAATTATTGCATTATCTACACTAAGTCAGTTAGGTTTAATAATGAGAATTTTATAAATTTGCTATTTTTCCTTTATAACTCATGCTTTATTTAAATCATAAGTATTTATATGTGTTGGGACGATTATTCATCATATAAATAATTTACAAGATATTCGTTTAATGGGAGGTTTAAGAGTTTATATACCTTTTACATATAGATGTTTTAATGTTGCAAATTTAGCTTTATGTGGAATATCTTTTTCAGCTGCGTTTTATTCTGAGGATATAATTTAAGAAATTGTATCTTCAAGTTATGTTAATATAAATTCTTTCTTTTCTTTTTTCTTTTTTTTTCTACGAGGTTAATAGTTAGACATTGAATTCGTTTAGTTTATTATTCATTAATTGGGAATTTTCATTTTTTTAATATAAATATATTGAAAGATAATTATTGAATTATATTAAAAGATATACTTGGATTGCTATTTATAAGAATTACTGGAGGTGGTCTTTTAAATTAATTGTTATTTGCAACTCTTTCAATAATTTGTTTACCTATAATGTTAAAAATGTTGTCTTTAATAGTTTGTATTTTATGAGGATTTGTAGGATATTATATTTCAAATATTTCTTTGTATTTTTATAATAAATCCTTACAAAATTATTTTATTTCAATTTTTTCTGGTTGTATATGATTCATACCTAATATTGTAACATATAGACTAATTTATAATTTTTTATTTTTAGGTAAAAGATTATATAAAAGATTTGATCAAGGTTTATCTGAATTTTTTGGTGGCTTATATTTCTATAAAAATTTATTAAGTTATTCAAAATGGGGAACTAGATGAATAAATATATATTGTGTATGATTAATTCAACCATAAATTATAAATAAAATTCAAAATGGAAGAGAAAAAGATAAAATTAATGATGAATGACTAGTTCTTGTGAAAATATATGCAAATAATAGTATAAAATTATTAAAAAGAATTATTGTAAATAAAGAAATAATACTTAATGTGGATCCGTTTTTACCTGTAGGTCCTAATAATATTTTAAATTCGTTATGAAGAGTTAATAAAATATTATTTCATAAAATATTATAACGAGAACGAATTAATTAATAAATTATTGGAATTATAATAATTCCTAAAAAAGGTCTAATTCAATTAATGGAAAAGTTAAAAATGCTTGAAGAAGGATCAAAAGCAGAAAATAGATTTGTTATCATTTTCAATTAAATATATGTGTTGTTATCTTGTAACTTAAAGATTTAGAAGAAGTAGGTAATAAATAAGAATAATTTATTCTATTAAAAATAATAAAAATTAAAAAAATAAAAAAAAATAAACTTAATCAGTTGATGGGAACTTAATGGGAATTAAAAAATATTAATTTATTAATTATTTTAGTTTGACATACTAAAAGCTGGAACAGTTCTAGAGTGAATTACATCTGCAGCAGTTACTAAAATTCGAATTTGAGAATTTATAGGTAAAATAACTCGGTTATCGACTTCTAATAATCGAAAATTATTAATATTTAATTCATTTGTTGGAATTATATAGGAACCAAATTGTGCAGAGTATTTTTCCAACTGTACCAAAATAACACTTCACCGAAAAAGGTAGGTGTGATTATATGCTGCAGTTATATAGGTAGTTCGACTAGTAACAAACTTATTAACTTTTTAATTCATCTATATAAGAAAAAGTTTATTAAACGGTTTATTTATGTTAAAATTCATAATTTAAAAACAGAAATGATGCGGAACTAATTTAAAATGTTAATATTTTATGTATACATTTATTTTAGAAATAAAAAGTAAAAACTTTTGTATCGTTTTCCTTCGAAAATTGATTTTATGGTACCACGGTGCGTATGAGTAACGAGAAGGACACCTGATTAATTAATTTTTTTTAATTACTTCGAAAAGGAATATCAGAGTAGAAATATTTATTTTTGAAGTAGAATTTACATATAAATTTGATTCAAAAAAAAAAAAAAAATTTGTGGACATATTCCTTTTTTTTTATTGAAAAATCGTATATAGATGTTTGGTGTGATATGAAGGATAAATAAATTTTTAAAAGTACTTCTAATTACAATATCATCCAGGGTTTTGTGTAGAATTTTATTTCATTCATTTAATTGAAATGTAGTACGCATGTGCTTGATGTGTTTTGCGGAAGAAAAAAAAATAATAAAAAATTTCAAAAAATAACGGGTTCTGAAAATTTTTATTTCGTAGTAAAATTTAAAATTGAATCTAAATAAAATATAAAAAATGAAAATTTAGCTGAGTTTTGAGAAAATTTTGTCTTTTGAAATTTAACGGTTAATATTAGTAGTTAAATATAAACAGTTTTAATTGTTTAAACAATTTCATAAAAGTTCAATCAGTTATCTTTGAAACGCTGTAACTTTTATAGAACTTGAGATATAGCCATTTGAAAATGTGTCTACTATGCCAATTCTCAAAACCCCTTGGGTCCATATCTCCTAGGAAAAAAATTACAAAATTTTTTCAGCCAAATCGGAGATCATGAGGTCAAAGAGGTGTCCGAGTTGTAAAAGAATGACCCATAATCATTAGTCTTTTAATTGAAGGCTGGAATGAATGGTTGGGCAAGATATAAGCTGTGTCTTTTAAAATTTTTATAAAATTTTATTTTTTAGTCAAAAATTCAAATTATAATTCAAAAGACGAGAAGACCCTACAAATCTTGATTATATAATAATTTTGGATTTATTTTGATTCTTTTCGTTATAAATTTATAAATAATTTTATTTGGGTTATATATAAATTAAAATAACTTTTAATAATTTTTATCATTTATTTATGATTAAATGATCCATTGTTAGTGATTATTAGTGAGTATTTGCGAAAACAGCGTCATTTTTTTGAAGAGTTCTTATCGATAAAAAAGTTTGTGACGTCGATGTTGGATTAAGATTCATATTTAAATGCAGAAGTTTAAATATAAGGTCTGTTCGACTTCTTATTCTTACATGATCTGAGTTGCAACTGATGTAAGCCAGGTTGGTTTCTCTCTTTGATTCAATAAAATATTTAGTACGAACGAATTAATATTTATTTTAAAAAAAATATTTTAAGAATAAATTTTATTACTATTTTGGCAGATTAGTGCAGTAAATTTAGAATTTATTTATATAAATTTAAAAATTATGTTTTTAAGTGAACTTATTATATCTTCATTGAGAAGTTTATTATTAATTATTTGAGTTTTAGTGGGTGTAGCTTTTTAACTTTATTTGAACGTGAAATTGTAGGATATATTCAGATTCGTAAGAGTCCAAATAAAGTTGGATTTATTGATTTATTGGATTAATTGCATCATTAAATTATTTACTTATCCATTAATATCAAATTATATATCTTATTATTATTCTACTATTTTTTCATTATTTAAATCTTTGTTAGTGTGAATATGTATACCTATATTAAGGAGATTTTATAGTTTTAATTTGAGTTTATTATTTTTTTTTAAGAATTACAAGAATAGGGGTTTATTAAGAGGTTTACGAGCTGTTCCTCAAAATATTTCTTATGAAGTGGGATTAGCTTTAATTTTGTTATCATTTACTTTTTTTTAATTGATTTTATAAAATTTCAATATTATATTTGATTTCCTATAGCTTTTATTTGGTTAAGAATTTGTTTAGCAGAAACTAATCGGACTCGATTGGATTTTGCAGAGGGGGAATCAGAATTAGTATCAGTATATGCATTAACTTTTTTAGCTGAATATGCAAGTATTTTATTTATGAGTGTATTATTTTGTGTATTTTTTTGAAATGCAATTTATTTAATATAATTTTTTTTTCAGTTAGTTTTTATTTCTTTTTTATTTATTTGAGTTGGAGGAACTTCACCTCGGTTTCGATATGATAAATAAATGTATTTATCATTAAAAAGTTATTTACCAAATTCATTAAATTTTCTATTATTTGAAATTGGATTAAAAATATATTTATTTATATGACTTATTTTTTGTGAAGTTAAAAGAAAATTTTAATAATATCTTATATTTTTAAAATATATGCTTATTTCAAGCTCATTAACTTAAATTTTAATTTTAGTAAATTATCTTATCATTTATTAATTAATGAATTAACTACAGGTACAAAAAATAAATAATTGTTAGGATTTGTCCAATTTGTCCAACATAAGGTTCTTCAACTGGTCGAGCTCCAATTCAAGTTAATAAAATAACAGTAGTTAATATAATTCAAAATAAAATTTTGATTAATAGGATAGAATTGTAATCCTTGAATTTTTTTTATATTATAAAAAAGTATAATTATTAAAATTGCAATTGAAAATACTAAGGTGATTACAAATATCATTCTGGTTGAATGTGAATAGGAGTAACTAAAGGGTTAGCTGGAATGAAATTATCTGGATCTCCTAATAATAACGGATTCATTAAAGTTAATAAAATTAAAAATATAATTAGGATAATAAGTCCAGTGATATCTTTAAAAGTGAAATAAGGATGGAATGGAATTTTATCAATATTTGAATTTAATCCTATATAATTATTTGATCCTGTTTGATAAAGAAATAAAAGATGAATTATTGTTATTGCTAAAGCAATTATAGGTAATATAAAATGGAAAGTAAAAAGTCGGGTTATTGTAGCATTATCAACTGCAAATCCTCCTCATACTCATTGAACTAAATCAATCCCTAAGTAAGAGATGGCAGATAAAAGATTAGTAATTACTGTAGCTCC
>NC_051848.1:101017620-101023452 GCF_002237135.1 Teleopsis dalmanni
TTCCACTCTTATTGGTCGATAGGAGATCCTTTAATTATTTCAGGATTTAAATATTATTAATCAAGAAGACCTAATCCAGCAAACCTGCTAATATATATATTGATGATTCTGACATCCTGCAATAACCATTATATGGCAATGGTAGAATAGCATTACATAGCAATAATACAACATCTTTACATATGGTGATCCTGTTAAATCATCACATATCATTACATTGCGATCAATAATCATTACATGGCGAACCTACCAGGTTAACATCATAACATGGCGATCCTGCCCCTGACGGACCGAAACTTCTAAAAGCAGTTCAAAACTTCTAAAAGCAGTTCAAAACTTCTAAAAGCAGTTCAAATCCTCTAAAGCAGTTCAAATCCTCTAAAGCAGTTCAAATCCTCTAAAGCAATTAAATAACAAGAAGCCTGCCCACTACGGATCTAATCAACTAATCATCTTCTAATTCTACGAATGGAAAGTTATAATTGTTTTGTTTGTGGTAAAAGTTTCCACACAAAAAAAATACTAAATAAACATTTGAGTACACACCAGTACATTATTGATTTTGCAAATGATTTAATTTTAAAAATTTTTTTTAAAAAAAAATAAATAAAACTGGAAATGTCACAACAAGAAATTGATGACACATTTGCAAAAATTGTGAAAACTTTACAACAAGCAATTTTAAACAATCCAGAAGCGGGTCCAAAACCCATAACATTAGAAGAATATCGTAGAAGAAATCCTGGTGGAAGAACCAAGGAAATAACAGTAGAAGAGCATAATAGACCACAAAAGAAAAGAGGTGGCCAAAAGAGAAGGTTTATAAGAGAAAAAGGAGAGCTAAAAAAATTAATAAAATTAGCAGAAGGCAAAAATAGAGCTATTTTGCAACAACAACTGCAAGAGTTAACTCAAAATGGGTGGCACACAGACCAAAGAGGAGGTCATAAACAATAATAATGCAGCAGCAACAACAATCAACACTGATAGCACTAGCACTATAATATATTTAACATTTATTATACTAATTATATTATTACTGAATAAAATACATTCTCATTTTAAAAATTATATAAAAAAGCAAGCACTAAGAAATATTAATGTATAGTGTTATATAGATATTGTAAAAAAAAAAAAAAAGAAAAATTTTTTTTTAAATAAATAAAAACTTATATAAAAATAATGTATTCTAGAAGCGATATTTTAATAATAAAAAACATAGAAATAACTGCTATAATATTAATAGCAATAATCATAATAACAATAATATTATTATATGTATTAATAAAAATATTTAAATTTAGATAAATTTTTAAATGGATTTGACAGATTTAAAACATATATTATCTAATCTAAAGAAAAATCCGAAAAGAACTTATACTGATAAATATATTAGCATAACTAAGAATTATATGAAACAAATTTGGTTAGAAATAGAAAGAAATACTGACATAAAACATTTACAATTAGTAAGAACGAAGTTTGACACAATAGTAGATGAAATAAATAAATATTTAAAAAACAAATCAGAACAGATTAGCGACAGTGCAATATCAAAACTTGATAAAATGGCTAATTTTGACATGTTAACAGCTTCAAAAATAATTCCTGAATTTAATGGAAATGTAAAGAGTTTATCTAACTTTACCGGTACTTTGCAATTCTACTCAGATTCATTGAAGGATGAAGTAGAGAGAACCATTCTACTAAATTTTGTAAGATCAACTAAACTTTCTGATCGAGTTAAAAATAAATTGGTTGCAAGTGAAGAAGATGACACAATAAAAAATTTTATTAAGAAGCTAAACACAATTTACAAACCAAAAGCCAATCCCTTAATTATACAAAACAATCTTACTAGAATGCGTCAAGGCATACAAATGATTGCTCAATATGCTTTAAAAATAGAAGAACAAATAGCAATGCTTAATCAAATATACATTTCAGAGCAAGGAGATGAGAATAGAGATGTCATACTAAAAATGACAGATCAATTAGGCCTCAGTACATTCACAAATGGGTTGAATGAGAAGATAAGAAATGTGGTTATAGCAAGATAGATTATGAAACATGTACATTAACGATGCCTTATCAGGAAGATGAAATAATCTTACCTATAAATATAAATACAAAAAATCTGGCATATATAACACTGCCCCCTAGAGCAGAAGTAGTTCAACCTATAAAATTAGATATAAATGAAGATAGTATAATTTGTGGTAAAGAGATAATGAAAGGAGTATTTATAGCTAATTCCGTAATACCAGGAATAGGTATAAAACACATTCGAATATTAAATACAAGAGAAACACCAGTAGTCATAAAAAATGCAAAAATAGAAATAAAAAAATTAGAAGATTATAACATATTAAATTATAACAGAGCGTCCCTATACGCTAATAGATTTGATAGAATAAAGAATTTATTGAAACTCCCATGTTTAGATCAAAAAGCAGAAAATTCGATATTAAACATTTGTGAAGACTTCCAGGAAATATTTCATTTAGAAGGAGAAACTCTAACAATTAATAATTTTTATGAGCAGCATATATCAACTACAGACAAAACACCAGTTTACATAAAAAATTACAGAACTCCGAATACGCAATTACAAGAAGTGAATAAACAAGTAGATAAATTACTAAAAGAAGACATAGTAGAACCATCAACAAGTCCTTATAATTCACCAATCTTATTAGTTCCAAAAAAGAATAAAGATGGAGAAGAGAAATGGAGACTAGTAATTGATTTCAGACAACTTAATAAAAAAGTAGTAGATGATAAATTTCCACTAACTCGTTTAGAAGACGTTCTAGATAAATTAGGTAAAGCGAAATATTTTTCTACACTTGATATGACTAGTAGTTTTCATCAGATTCCACTTAACAATAAATCGAAACATTTAACTGCGTTTTCAACCAATACAGGTCATTTTCATTTTAAAAGATTACCTTTTGGCTTAAAAATTTCAACTAATAGTTTTCAAAGAATGCTAACTTTAGCATTAACTGGTTTGGATTCGTCCGCATTTTTATATGTAGATGACATAATAATATTCGGTTCAAATTTAAAAAATCACAATGAAAATCTAATAAAAGTATTTAGTAGACTACAAGAACATAATCTTAAATTAAACCCTGAAAAATGTAATTTTTTACAACCAGAAGTTGTATATCTTGGACATTTAATAACAGCGCAAGGTGTATGCACTGATCCAAGCAAACATTAAGTGATCCGAAATTACCCGAAACCTAGAAATTCAGATGAAGTTCGAAGATTTGTTGCCATGTGCAATTATTATAGAAGGTTTATACAAGATTTTGCTGAAATAGCTAGACCTCTTAATAACTTACTAAAGAAGAATCAAATATTCTGCTGGTCGGAAGAATGTGATAAATCTTTTGAAAGTTTGAGAACAAAGTTAATTTCACCACCAATCTTCAGCTACCCAGATTTCTCGAAAAATTTTATATTAACGACAGATGCCTCTAATTATGCATTAGGAGCAGTTTTGTCACAAGGAGAAGTAGGAAATGATAAACCAATAGCTTATGCTAGTAAAACTCTAAACAAGCATGAAATAAATAAGCCTGTAATAGAGAAAGAACTTCTTGCAATTCATTGGGGAATTAATTATTTCAGACCATACTTATATGGACGAAATTTTACGGTATATACTGATCACAGACCATTAGTTAGTCTTTTTACACACAAGAATCCATCTTCAAAACTGACGAGGATTAGGATAGATTTAATGGATTACAATTTCAACATTATATTTAAACAAGGGAAAATGAATACGAATGCAGATGCACTATCTAGGATTCAATTAGATTCAAAGCAACTAATTGAAATGATACCCAAAAATATAAATGTATTAACAAGAGCAATGAGCAAAAACATTAAAGCACATAAAGAAGAAAGTAAAAAGCAAACCTTGAATGCTAACACGGAGATTGATCACCTCCACATGTGGGAAGCAACATCAATAACAGATGTAAGATTTGTAAAGAAACTTGAATTTAAAAAGGTAAACCATTCTGCAGATGGAAAAGAAGAAAAAGCACTTGAACACAAGAATAATAAGTTCAATAGAAATAGTGCAAAATATATTAAAGGTGGAAAAGCACTTGAACATAAAAATAATAAGTTCAATAGAAATAGTGCAAAATATATTAAAGGTGGAAAAGCACTTGAACATAAAAATAATAAGTTCAATGAAAATAGTGCAATAAATATTATAGCAGCAAATAAAATAGTTGTCGAATACAACGAGAAATCATTATCAGAGATAAAATTGATTCTGAAGAAGTTATTATTCAAAATGAACAACTTAAAAATTACAACGCTAGCGTTAGCAGAAAATGATGAAATATTAAATGAAATAAACTTGCAAGAAATGAAAGAAATATTTAATAAGCTGCAAAATGAATTAAAATTAAAAGAAAGTCTAGACATAATTATATATACACCACCGAAACGAATAGAAGATACAAAAGAAATGCTCAAATTAATAAAAGAATATCACGAATCTCTACATGGAGGACATTGTGGAATTAAGAGATGCATAAATAAATTAAAACAAAAATTTGTTTGGAAAAACATGAACAAAATGATAAAAAATTTTGTCAACAACTGTGACACATGTGCAAGAGTTAAAATAATTAGGCACACAAAAGAAGAATACCAAATTACCGAAACACCAAACACATCATTTGATGTAATAACAATAGACACAGTAGGCCCATTAATACCATCTAACAATTATAGATATATTTTAACACTTCAATGTGAATTAACAAAATTTGTAGAAGCGATTCCTTTAGAAACGAAAGACGCTGTAAATGTTGCGAAAGCAATTGTAGAAAAATTCATACTTAAGTACGGTTGTTTTAGAAAAATGAAAACTGACAAGGGCACAGAATTCACAAATGATCTTCTAAAAACATTTGTAAATTGTTAAAGATAGAAAAAGTAACATCAACACCATTTCACCATGAGACATTAGGAACAGTTGAAAGAAACCACAGAGTTTTGAATGACTATTTGATGACCATGAAAACAATAAACAATTGGGACGAATTACTTCCTTATTACGTGTACAGTTACAACTCGACTCCACACACAACAACAAAATACACTCCATTTGAATTAGTATATGGTAAATTATGTGCATTACCATGTGAAATTATTAAAAATAAACAAACGATATATGATATTGAAAATTATGCTAATGAATTAAAAATAAAATTAAAATTCTCTCAAGAAAAAGCAAAAGAACAATTAATTAATGCTAAACATTTAATGAAAGAAAAACAAAAAAATGTTAATAAAGCAAAATTTAAAATAAATGATTTTGTATATGTCAAAAAAGGCAACAGAAAGAAATTAGATAACCCATATAAAGGCCCATATAAAATTGTATCACAACAAGGTACAAACAGTACATTATTAATGAATGAAAAACTTGTTGAACTGCACAACAATAATTTAATAAAATGCAGAAGCAGCAAAAAAATAAATTTTGTAATACCATATTAAGTAAGAATTATACGAATACTACATATTGAAAATATTAAATAATAATATCATATTTTGCTAGATATGAATCCACATATTAAATAATAATTACGTTTATAGCAATTAAAAAAAAAAAAAAGGTATATAAAATTGTTAATTTAAGAAATATGATATATGAAGAATTAATCACTTATAATTATATAAAATTTGTAGTGCAAATTACTTAAATATTCAATTCAATTAATTTACACTTTTCTAAAGGGGTAGGGTGTAGTGCCCATGAAGCTTCCACTTTTGCATTATTAGCAAGCG
>NC_051848.1:101023552-101026650 GCF_002237135.1 Teleopsis dalmanni
TTTTTTTTTTTTTTTTTTGTTGTATTTTTCTTTCTAACTAGGTTAGATTAATTACAATGTGAATTGTGCGGTGGAGTACACTGGACGGACAAAGTCATTTGAGGAACCTCTTCTATGGTAGTATAATAATTTATTGTTTTCGAAAAGCATGTTATTGTCGTTAAGGATACCCAGATGCAGTGGCGAGAGATACCTATCTGTCAAAGGAGCCACGATATCGTGTGCTTTACCAAGGTAACTGTGAAATAAGTTGTTATTAATGGTTGACATATTATTTAGGAATCTGATGGCTGCTTGGACCAGAAAGGAGTCAATTCTACCCATTTTGCTATATGTATATAAAAAGCTATTGCTCAGATTGTGATACTGCTCTCCGTGATGCTGCCTAATTGCTGGAGGGATACAATTTCTTAGCATGTGCCTTTCAAATTTTCTTAGCCTCTCCATCTGGTGGGAGGAGATGTTGAACCAAACCGGGAAGCCATAGCCCAGGAGTGGCCTAACCAGTTGTTTATAGCAATTTCTTTTTATATCTTGCCTTAGGAATTTGGCTCTGCGAAAAATGGATGAGTAGGTAAAGAACGCTTTTCTGGCTTTGTCTAGCGCTGCGTTTACATGGGGTATGAAAGAGAACCTACTATCTAACGTAATACCTAGATATTTCAGCGTGCTACGGGATTGTATTTTCTGCCTATTGATGACTATATTGGGTATGTGCTTTTTCGTGGCAGGAGGTAAGAATTTCTTTAGGCCCTTCACAATTATGCATTGACACTTGGCGACGTTTAATCGCAGTTTCCACTTGTTGAAATACTTGTGGAGTTGCACTAGTTCTTTATTCAGTAAGGTGTTGGCCTGAGAAGCTCTAGGTTTAGAGGCGAGGAGAAGTATGTCGTCTGCATAGATTAACAGCTTGACGTCCTCACTAGCTACTGCAATATCTGCCAACAGAACATTATAAAGTATGGGGCCTAGCAGTGATCCCTGAGGCACTCCTTCACCAACCAATTTTAGTTCGGAGCTATTATCTAGGTGTTTTACAAAGAATTTCCTATTTGTGAGGTAGTCTAGTATTACTGAGCATAAGTGTCTATCAATTCCAAATAAGTTGACCATTTTATAAATAATACCTTCTATCCATGCGGTGTCGAACGCTTTTTCGAAATCTAAGGACACTGCTATAGTAGCTCTTCTCCTGTTCAAATTGCTAGTGACTGAGTCGGCTAGCAGTGTTAGAGCGTGTTGTGTGGAGAGCTTACGTCTGAAACCAAATTGGAAGTCTTTGAGGACATGATTGTTAGTCAGTTGTGTCACTAGGTCTTCCAGAAGGAACTTTTCATATAGCTTACTGATATTGGATAGAAGTGAGATTGGCCTATAGCTGCTTATATGCGAGGCGTCCCTGCCATTTTTTAGCAGAGGAATAACCCTGGCTACCTTCCAGGCGTCTGGGAAGTAGCCCAGGTTGTACATTTGATTAAACAGAATGGCAAGGCACCTCCACAATTGTTGGCTGGTCTTTTTTAATATGAAATTGGGGATATTGTCTGGGCCACAGCTTTTCTTATTGTTTAAGGATTTGATTTTAGACCCTATATCTTCTGCAGTGATGCATGGGAGAGTCCTACTAGAAACTGAGTCCCTGACAGCATATCCATCTGCTGTTCTATCGTTACTAAACTGGGTGAGAATTTCAGGATTCCTAAGGAGATTCACCTCTTTTTCAACCTGAGCACCGAACAGGTAGTCTCCCATCTGCTTGTTACCATAGTGTACCTTCTCGAAACAATCTGCTAATGCCTCAACTTTGTCTGAATTGTGTGTGAGTGTTGTGTCATTACCTAGTCTGAGAGGAGGAAAATCTTTGAAACTGCTGATGCCACAGAGCCCTTTGAGGTTTCTGAATGTTCTAGGATTTGGCTTTAGATTCTTGAAGCTATCATTCCATCGAGTTTCTTCGATCCACCTAATGTGGTTAGTGATGATGATGTCTAAGTTGTTACTGATGGCTTTTAAAGTATTTCTCCTGGCTGGGTCGGCACATCTCCATATAGCTCTCCTAAGCCTCTTTTTCTCTTTGATAAAATTTATAACATACTGTGGAAGTTTAAGTAAGCCTCTGCGTCTAACTAGTTCTGATGGAACTGCTTTCCTAATTGCATTGGAGATTACTCCGTTAATACCAATAATGCAATTGTCTATTTCGGACTTAGTTGCTACTCTATCTGCTGAAAGTATGTAGGGTGTGATGTGTCCATCAATTTCTTTATTTAGCGTCTTGCAATTGACTTTGTCATAGTTAAGCACAGTCCTAGGAGTGGCCAACTCGAGGTCAGAGGTTTCGAGCACTAGCTCAACAGCCTGGTGATCAGAGTCGCTGTCGAGAGTTCTGAGTTTATTTCCTAGACCACTATGATAGATAGGAGATACTGTAGGTGAGATTATAAAGATATCAATGTATGATTTACACGAGGATACACGGGTGGGTTTGCTAGTGGGAATTAGTAACATGCACATCCTATCAAGCCATTTTCTGAGGTTGTTACCACTTGTATTGCAGATCATCCCACCCCAGTCCCTATGTTTGGCGTTAAGATCTCCTGCTAACACTACATGCTCGGTGCTCAGACTGTTATATAGTAGGTCTAGGTCGCCCTCTGTTACTGTGATCTTGGGATTTGCGTATAGCACGACGAAGCTAATCAACTCTCCATTGGTTAATTTTAGCTGAACACCTGTGCTCTCAATGTTATTAGTAGGCATTTGAAATACCACATGACTATATCTTTCCTTCACTAATATGGCTGTGCCAACTTCTCCTTTAATGGATTTATCGGTACGAATGATATTGTACCCTTCGAACTTAAGGCGGTGCCGATGGGTTAGTCTAGTTTCAGCCACCATAACAATGTCGGGTCTGTGTTTTTGCAAAAAAAGGTTAAACAAATGTCTTTTACTGTGGGAAACTAGGGAGTTCACATTTATGAATATACTTTTTAGTTGTTTAGTCATGGATGCGCAAATTAATGAACAGATTAAATAATGCTTGGGATTTTTGATCGTCATTGCCTAATTTCTTGTAACTGCTGGCAAAGTCA
>NC_051848.1:101026750-101033234 GCF_002237135.1 Teleopsis dalmanni
TATAGAAGTTAACCAGTGTTGACCATTCGTCAGCATTAATATGTAACAACGATGTCAGCGACCCAGTCCATGCGCACAATTAAAATTGTCGCTTTATTGCAGCAGCGGTTTACGCAATATCGAATTTCATTTCGGTGCAAAGAACCCAAAGCAAGCGCGTGTTGGCATTGTTATTGTACTTAATCAATAACAATAAATTAAATTATAGAATAAGCACAAATAATTTGTAAGGGCAGCTGACATTGCTATTATAATAAATAATAAATAAAAATTATAAATTTTGTAAAATAATAAAATTAATTTGTAAGTGCAGCGCACTAGCAAATTTTAATAAATTTTAGATATACTTCTCAATCGAAAGGGTAACGTGTTTTATTTTAAAAACGCTCCGTGATTCGACTTAAAATAACTGGCGCCCAACGTAATATAAGCTATAACGTAATATTAAAGCAATTAAAAATTTTTTTAAAGTGAATAAAAAAAAATATAAATAGAATTTTAGCGCGACGTGAAACGCAATAAAATAAAAAAAAATTAGAACATTAAAAACTAAAAACAAAAAAAAAACTAAAACTAATTAACAAAAACTATCTAATAAGTAAATAACAATTTAGTGCAACATAGTGTGCAATAACAAATTATTAAAGTAAAAAAAAAATAATCAACATTAAGTGAAAAGAAGACTGCACGCACGCCGAGCGTAGCCATCGTGGGATCAACTTACTGTGAAAAACAAAGAATTAATTTGAGATGAGCAACGCAAAAGGTTTTGGATTAATGTAAGCTTATTTATATTTCTAATAAGTCCTAATACTAAAAAGAATAAATTATAAAAATTATAATAAAATAGATATTAAAATATTAAAATTTTTTAATAAAATTATAATAAAATAGATATTAAAATATTTAAAATAACTTTACATTCAGTAAAACTTTGTAAGATAGTGCAAGCAAAGTGTTAACGTTATATTTAACACTAATTGATTTTTTTAAAAATATTTGTTAAATAAAATTAATAAAATTAATAATGGATAGGAATCAAGTAATGAGTTTGGTAGAGGCCGCGCTAGAGATTTCTAGGGAAGAGTTTTCTAGGCAGATTAGCGATCTGACAAATGCAGTTCGGTCACTTCAACCTACAACAATAGAGCCGCTCATGCCGGCTACAATTAGAGAAGGTGTAGCAAATTTACACACAAATTTAGACTTAGTAAAGTCTTTACAAATTTTTAAAGGTAATCCAGCAGAATATCCTGCATGGAGAGAGGCGGCACATTTCGCCATGAATTATTACACTGAAGGATCAGAATCCTATTATGTGGCCATAGGGATTCTTAGAAATAAAATTGCAGGTACGGCAAATACGGCCCTTAGTGCCTTTAATACGATACTAAATTTTGAGGCAATAATAGCAAGGCTCGATCAAACATATTCAGATAAGCGTCCACTGCATGTCTTAGAAAATGAGCTCAGCGTCCTACGACAAGGACGCATGACGATTAATGAATATTATGATGCAGTGGATAAACAATTAACTCTAATAATAAATAAAAATATAATGACAAATAATAGTAATAGTGACTTGATTAGTGCACTTAATGACCGTGCAAGAGAAAATGCACTTCGTGTCTTCATTTCGGGTCTTCGACGCCCAATTTGTGACATTTTGTTTTCGTCACACCCTCCAGACCTTCCAACAGCACTTGCAACCGCACAGGAGTTGGAACAAAGTCATCAAAGGTACGATTTTGCAAATGCGTTTGCTGTTGCTAAAAATGTTAGAGTTAGGAATTTTCGGGAAGTGGCTCAGCGTAGCCCTCACCCCAACTATCAGAGAAATTATTGGCCTAACAGACAAGTTAATTCTCGATACAATGAATCTCAGGCAGCACACCAAAATACACTAAATCACCAAGGTAACATACCAACACCTATGGAGGTGGACCCTGGTACATCCTATTTTAGACGGCCAAATATGATACAACCACAGAATTACTCAGGCAATCACCTACAGAAACGGCAATATGAGGGTAATAATTCAAATCGTTCACCAGCCCAAAAATTACAGAAAATTAATGCTATGGCACATCAGCAGAATTCTGCTCATGTAGATTACCACCCTTATGGTGAAATTTCTGATGATGTTAATTTTTTAGGGTAAACTCGCTCCTGCCATTTATCGCGCGACGAAATCCAGATGGCAAGGAGCTTCGCATATTAATTGACACGGGAACTTCGAAAAATTATTTTAAAAATCACAGTTTTCTAAAGGGTATTAGGCTTCTTGATGTTCCGTTCCTAGTTAAATCTATCAATGGAACAAATAAGATTACTAAATTTTGCGAGATAAATATTTTTGGCACAACCACAATTTTTTACATATTACCAGCCCTAAGTAGTTTTGACGGAATCATTGGCTATGATTTCCTCAAAGCAATAGAAGGAAAAATCGATACAAAAAATGGTGTTCTTTTCCACAAAAAAGGAAAAGATATACTTAACCATTTAACGTGCGAACAAGTAAATTCAAGTACAGATAAACCAAATTCCTTTCCCAATCAATTAATACCCGCATTAAATGATATAATTGCAAATAATAAAAATGCTTTTGCAGACCCTAATCGGGCTTTGCCTTATAATACAAATGTTAAAGCAACAATTAAATTGCTTACGGATGATCCTATTTATACCAGGAGTTATCCATACCCCATGTCAGCCGCTGAATTTATAAAAAAAGAAATTAAATCCCTATTAGAAGATGGCATAATTCAGAAGTCATGTTCTCCATATAACTCACCTATTCATGTTGTTAGCAAAAAAGGCCTCGATAATGATGGCAAGCAAAAACAAAGAATGGTAATTGATTTTAGAAAAATTAATGAAAAAACTATATCGGATAGATACCCGATACCAGACACCTCAGTTATACTCGCGAACTTAAGGAAATCAAAGATATTTACGACATTAGATTTAAAATCTGGCTTTCACCAGATTATCCTCGCGGAAAACGATAGGCAAAAGACAGCATTTAGTGTTAATAATGGCAAATATGAATTTTGTCGCTTGCCATTTGGGCTAAAGAATGCCCCTAGTATATTCCAAAGAGCAATAGATGATATCCTGCGAGAAGATATAGGGAACATATGTCACGTTTACATGGATGACATAATTATTTATTCACCTAATGAAAGACTTCATATCGAACATGTGGACAGGATATTAAAAAAACTTGAACTAGCGGGAATGCGAGTTTCTTCAGAAAAATTAAAATTCTTTAAAAAAACTGTAGAGTTTCTGGGTTTTGTTGTTACTGAAGAAGGCATAAAAACATGTCCAGAAAAAGTTAAGAGTATTCTTAACTATAAAATGCCTACGACATTGAGAGCGTTACGCTCGTTTTTGGGTTTGTCTGGGTATTATAGAAAATTTATTAGGGACTATGCCAGATTAGCTAAACCCCTAACAAAATATCTTCGTGGTGAAAATGGTCACATAGGTACGAGATATTCAAAACAAACTAAAATAACATTTGATTGTGAAGCTAGGGATGCATTTGAAAGATTAAAAAACATTTTAGCGTCAGAAGATGTTCTCCTTCAACATCCCGATTATAACAAGGCTTTTGAGTTAACAACTGATGCTTCGTCTGTTGCTTTGGGAGCAGTATTATCTCAAAATGGTAAGCCTATAACAATGGTGTCTAGAACTTTATCTAAGTGTGAGGAAAACTATGCTACAAACGAGCGAGAGCTTCTCGCAATAGTTTGGGCTCTTCAAGCATTGCGCCATTACCTATACGGTGTCAAAAATATAAAAATATTCACAGACCACCAACCACTTATATTCTCTATATCGGATAAAAATCCAAATTCAAAGATAAAGCGGTGGCGCGCTTTTGTTGAAGAATTCGCACCAAAATTCTTTTATAAGCCAGGAAAAGAAAATAAAGTGGCAGATGCACTCTCAAGACAATATGTCAACCAAATTTCGTCCGATGGCCAAACCATCCATAGTGAAATATCACTTTCTAACACCATAAAAACAATACAGTATCCTGTAAACCAATTCAAAAATCAATTGATTATAGGAAAAACCGAGACCTTCACTAAAACTACAAAAATTTTATTTAAAAAATTTATTCGTCACACAATAAATTACGATACTATAGAAAATCTGATGAATTGTTTCAAGGTAACCATAAATCCTAATGTAACTAATGCTATTTGTTGCGACTTGCCAACATTGGCAAAATTTCAGAATGATCTTATCACAGCATTTCCGGGTACTAAACTAATTCACACAGAAAAACATGTCATCGACTTACTTAATAAGGATGATCAATTTGAAGTAATATTTACAGAACATAACCGTACTCATAGATCCTTACAAGAAAACTTTAATCAAATTATAGAAGAATATTATTTCCCAAATATGAAAAATATGATAAAATCAGTTATTAAAAATTGCAAAATATGTTTAGAAAATAAATATCAGCGAAAACCTCCAAAACCAGAAATCGGTAAGACACCTATTCCAAATAGACCGGCTGAGATTCTTCACTTGGATATCGTTATTACAGATAGCCAACTCTTTCTAACGTCAATGGACAAATTTTCAAAATTTGCGATTGTCAAACATATACCTTCTAGATCCACCATAGATATAAAGAATGCCTTATTGGAAATCTTAGCAATATTTCCAAATGTAAAATCTATTGTCACGGACAATGAAAAAGCTTTTCATTCTAACATGCTGAGGTCATTTTTAAGAGATAATTATTCGATTGAACAATTCTTTATTCCAACTCTTCATAGTGAGAGCAACGGTCAAATTGAAAGATTTCACTCAACATTAATAGAAATAGCTCGATGCATAAAAGCACAGCAACATATAAACGAATCCAGAGACTTGATACAACTAGCGACACTAAAATATAATAACACCATTCACTCGGTTATAGGTGCTAAACCAGTGGACGTACTTTATAACTGTCCGTCTGAAAATATAATAAAAATAAAGAATAAACTTATTTTAGCGCAGGAAAAAACCTTAGAAAAATTGAATGCAAATAGGATAACTAGAACGTACGAACCTGGTGAGAAAGTTTATTTACGACGTAACAAAAGATTAGGAAATAAGTTTAATCAGGTTTTTGTAGAAAAGATAATCGAAAGAGACCTGGGCACTACTGTGCAAATAGAAGGTCGCAGAATTCATAAAAGCAATTTGCGCTAAACTTAAATTTAGATTTAGACAAATCTTATGTTTTATTTTATTTTTAGATTACTATGCGTAGCAAAATTATCAACCGCCAGAGTAGTAGACTATACGCAAGCTCATTTTATTGCGGTGGAACAGGGAAAAGCTGCAGTTTATAACGACTATGTGAACCTCATTCACATGACAAATTTAACCAACTATAGAATTATGGCGGAAGAAACAAATAATATAATAGATCAACTTCGTGATAAACCACATCTTGCGAAAATCTTAACCGAGCAAACAGAAGAAATTTTTAGTTTAATAAAAACCCTTGACATTCCCCGAAGATTTGCGAGGTCAATAGATTTCATCGGGTCAGCACTAAAATTTATCGCTGGAACACCAGATCACGACGATTTTGAATTGCTGTCCACCAAACAAAATTACTTGATCGAAAATAATAATAAACAAACTACAATAAATTCAGCTTTAGAGAATAAAATAAACGAAATTACAGAACAAATTAATAACATAAGAAAAACCGCTTCTATAAACAATGTAATCCCTGACAGGGAAGAAGTTTTATTTGAATTGTATCAAAATAGAAATAATAGAATTAAGACAAATTTAAACACGATTGCACTATCGGTAGTATTAGCAAAAAATAATATAACTAACCCATTAATTTTAGATGATTCAGAATTAAATAAAATCATTTCAATTGAAAATTTCCCTATAAGTGTGGAAAGCCTACTTAGTGCTGCAAAATTAAAAATCCTACAGAATACTGATATAATTTATTATGTTTTAAGAATTCCAAAAATATTTAAATTTTGTAATTATATTAATATTTACCCTGTTATCAAAAATAGTACTATAGTTAAGTTATCCGTTAACGAAGCATTAAGCTGCCCAAATGTTACATTACCAATTAAGAATTGTATTTATACGGCAACAGCCTTTATATGTCAACCAACATTAGATGCTTGCCTATCGCAACTACTTAACAACAATACAGCTAAATGTCCAACCGAATCATCTCATCATTTAACTCAAATTCAACAAGTATCAGATGGCGTAGTTATTTTAAACGACGTATTTCCTACCAAAATTGTTGATCAACAAGAAATCGAACTCACCCGTGGCACATACCTGATTACATTTATGGAAACTATTTCGATAAACAGC
Organism: Teleopsis dalmanni; assembly: GCF_002237135.1. NCBI lineage: Eukaryota > Metazoa > Arthropoda > Insecta > Diptera > Diopsidae > Teleopsis > Teleopsis dalmanni. The sequence continues at coordinate 101,033,141 of NC_051848.1, forward strand.
ACGGAATTTTCCACAATCAAAAAAAATTCTCTCATGGAAGCACACCCACCCAAAACGATGAAGGTAAATTATGAGACATACGATGTAAAATTAT
>NC_051848.1:101033334-101038846 GCF_002237135.1 Teleopsis dalmanni
TTGGCAATAAACGTATACGATACAAGAAGAATATTGGTAAAGCTAATGAAGAAGCAAATCTATACGCTGCAAAGAAAGCAGCTGGAGCCAAACCATATTCAATGGCCGGCCCACCTAGTGGTACAACTACTCCAATGATGTCACCAGCACCACCTCAAGATTCTATGGGTTATTCCATGGGATCTGGCGGTTATGATCAACAACAGCCCTACGACAACAGCATGGGTGGATATGATCCCACCTTGCATCAAGACCTCAGTCCTTGAGGGCGTTACTTTGATAACAAATACTAAGAGTTTAATGCTTGGAGTAAACGTGCCAAAGAAGAATTGGCACGTAAATGCGGTATAACAGTAAGTATTTCAGACTAAAATAATAGTTTAGTAATATACTAATATCTTAAATTTTTTGATTTTTTTCATGTAGGTGTCACAAGTTTCTAATTCGTTTGGCAATAAACGTATACGATACAAGAAGAATATTGGTAAAGCTCAGGAAGGAGCAAATCTATACGCTGCACAGAAAGCAGCTGGAGCCAAACCATATTCAATGGCCGGCCCACCTAGTGGTACAACTACTCCAATGATGTCACCAGCACCACCTCAAGATTCTATAGGTTATTCCATGGGATCTGGCGGTTATGATCAACAATAGCCCTACGACAACAGCATGGGTGGATATGATCCCACCTTGCATCAAGACCTCAGTCCTTGAGGGAGTTACTTTGATAACAAATACTAAGAGTTTAATGCTTGGAGTAAACGTGCCAAAGAAGAATTGGAACGTAAATGCGGTATAACAGTAAGTATTTCAGACTAAAATAATAGTTTAGTAATATACTAATATCTTAAATTGTTTGATTTTTTTCATGTAGGTGTCACAAGTTTCTAATTGGTTTGGCAATAAACGTATACGATACAAGAAGAATATTGGTAAAGCTCGGGAAGAAGCAAATCTATACGCTGCAAAGAAAGCAGCTGGAGCCAAACCATATTCAATGGCCGGCCCACCCAGTGGTACAACTACTCCAATGATGTCACCAGCAATAAACGTTTGGCAATAAACGTATACGATACAAGAAGAATATTGGTAAAGCTCAGGAAGAAGCAAATCTATACGCTGCAAAGAAAGCAGCTGGAGCCAAACCATATTCAATGGCCGGCCCACCCAGTGGTACAACTACTCCAATGATGTCACCAGCACCACCTCAAGATTCTATGGGTTATTCCATGGGATCTGGCGGTTATGATCAACAACAGCCCTACGACAACAGCATGGGTAGATATGATCCCACCTTGCATCAAGACCTCAGTCCTTGAGGGCGTTACTTTGATAACAAATACTAAGAGTTTAATGCTTGGAGTAAACGTGCCAAAGAAGAATTGGCACGTAAATGCGGTATAACAGTAAGTATTTCAGACTAAAATAATAGTTTAGTAATATACTAATATCTTAAATTTTTTGATTTTTTTCATGTAGGTGTCACAAGTTTCTAATTGGTTTGGCAATAAACGTATACGATACAAGAAGAATATTGGTAAAGCTCGGGAAGAAGCAAATCTATACGCTGCAAAGAAAGCAGCTGGAGCCAAACCATATTCAATGGCCGGCCCACCTAGTGGTACAACTACTCCAATGATGTCACCAGCAATAAACGTTTGGCAATAAACGTATACGATACAAGAAGAATATTGGTAAAGCTCAGGAAGAAGCAAATCTATACGCTGCAAAGAAAGCAGCTGGAGCCAAACCATATTCAATGGCCGGCCCACCCAGTGGTACAACTACTCCAATGATGTCACCAGCAATAAACGTTTGGCAATAAACGTATACGATACAAGAAGAATATTGGTAAAGCTCAGGAAGAAGCAAATCTATACGCTGCAAAGAAAGCAGCTGGCGCCAAACCATATTCAATGGCCGGCCCACCTAGTGGTACAACTACTCCAATGATGTCACCAGCAATAAACGTTTGGCAATAAACGTATACGATACAAGAAGAATATTGGTAAAGCTCAGGAAGAAGCAAATCTATACGCTGCAAAGAAAGCAGCTGGAGCCAAACCATATTCAATGGCCGGCCCACCCAGTGGTACAACTACTCCAATGATGTCACCAGCAATAAACGTTTGGCAATAAACGTATACGATACAAGAAGAATATTGGTAAAGCTCAGGAAGAAGCAAATCTATACGCTGCAAAGAAAGCAGCTGGCGCCAAACCATATTCAATGGGCGGCCCACCTAGTGGTACAACTACTCCAATGATGTCACCAGCAATAAACGTTTGGCAATAAACGTATACGATACAAGAAGAATATTGGTAAAGCTCAGGAAGAAGCAAATCTATACGCTGCAAAGAAAGCAGCTGGAGCCTCACCATATTCAATGGCCGGCCCACCTAGTGGTACAACTACTCCAATGATGTCACCAGCACCACCTCAAGATTCTATGGGTTATTCCATGGGATCTGGCGGTTATGATCAACAACAGCCCTACGACAACAGCATGGATGGATATGATCCCACCTTGCATCAAGACCTCAGTCCTTGAGAGCGTTACTTTGATAACAAGTACTAAGAGTTTAATGCTTGGAGTAAACGTGCCAAAGAAGAATTGGCACGTAAATGCGGTATAACAGTAAGTATTTCAGACTAAAATAATAATTTAGTAATATAATAATATCTTAAATTTTTTGATTATTTTCATGTAGGTGTCACAAGTTTCTAATTGGTTTGGCAATAAACGTATACGATACAAGAAGAATATTGGTAAAGCTCAGGAAGAAGCAAATCTAAACGCTGCAAAGAAAGCAGCTGGAGCCTCACCATATTCAATGGCCGGCCCAATAGTGGTACAACTGCTCCAATGATGTCACCAGCACCACCTCAAGATTCTATGGGTTATTCCATGGGATCTGGCGGTTATGATCAACAACAGCCCTACGACAACAGCATGGGTAGATATGATCCCACCTTGCATCAAGCAATTCCAGTAAGCAAGCGTCGGAAATCTTAAACGAATATTTCTATAGTCACTTGAGCAATCCTTATCCATTCGAGGAAGCCAAAGAAGAATTGGCACGTAAATGCGGTATAACAGTAAGTATTTCAGACTAAAATAATAGTTTAGTAATATACTAATATCTTAAATTTTTTGATTTTTTTCATGTAAGTGTCACAAGTTTCTAATTGGTTTGACAATAAACGTATACGATACAAGAAGAATATTGGTAAAGCTCAGGAAGAAGCAAATCTATACGCTGCAAAGAAAGCAGCTGGAGCCTCACCATATTCAATGGCCGGCCCACCTAGTGGTACAACTACTCCAATGATGTCACCAGCACCACCTCAAGATTCTATGGGTTATTCAATGGGATCTGGCGGTTATGATCAACAACAGCCCTACGACAACAGCATGGGTAGATATGATCCCACCTTGCATCAAGACCTCAGTCCTTGAGGGCGTTACTTTGATAACAAATACTAAGAGTTTAATGCTTGGAGTAAACGTGCCAAAGAAGAATTGGAACGTAAATGCGGTATAACAGTAAGTATTTCAGACTAAAATAATAGTTTAGTAATATACTAATATCTTAAATTGTTTGATTTTTTTCATGTAGGTGTCACAAGTTTCTAATTGGTTTGGCAATAAACGTATACGATACAAGAAGAATATTGGTAAAGCTCAGGAAGAAGCAAATCTATACGCTGCAAAGAAAGCAGCTGGAGCCTCACCATATTCAATGGCCGGCCCACCTAGTGGTACAACTACTCCAATGATGTCACCAGCACCACCTCAAGATTCTATGGGTTATTCCATGGGATCTGGCGGTTATGATCAACAACAGCCGTACGACAACAGCATGGATGGATATGATCCCACCTTGCATCAAGACCTCAGTCCTTGAGAGCGTTACTTTGATAACAAGTACTAAGAGTTTAATGCTTGGAGTAAACGTGCCAAAGAAGAATTGGCACGTAAATGCGGTATAACAGTAAGTATTTCAGACTAAAATAATAATTTAGTAATATAATAATATCTTAAATTTTTTGATTATTTTCATGTAGGTGTCACAAGTTTCTAATTGGTTTGGCAATAAACGTATACGATACAAGAAGAATATTGGTAAAGCTCAGGAAGAAGCAAATCTAAACGCTGCAAAGAAAGCAGCTGGAGCCTCACCATATTCAATGGCCGGCCCACCTAGTGGTACAACTGCTCCAATGATGTCACCAGCACCACCTCAAGATTCTATGGGTTATTCCATGGGATCTGGCGGTTATGATCAACAACAGCCCTACGACAACAGCATGGGTAGATATGATCCCACCTTGCATCAAGCAATTCCAGTAAGCAAGCGTCGGAAATCTTAAACGAATATTTCTATAGTCACTTGAGCAATCCTTATCCATTCGAGGAAGCCAAAGAAGAATTGGCACGTAAATGCGGTATAACAGTAAGTATTTCAGACTAAAATAATAGTTTAGTAATATACTAATATCTTAAATTTTTTGATTTTTTTCATGTAAGTGTCACAAGTTTCTAATTGGTTTGACAATAAACGTATACGATACAAGAAGAATATTGGTAAAGCTCAGGAAGAAGCAAATCTATACGCTGCAAAGAAAGCAGCTGGAGCCTCACCATATTCAATGGCCGGCCCACCTAGTGGTACAACTACTCCAATGATGTCACCAGCACCACCTCAAGATTCTATGGGTTATTCCATGGGATCTGGCGATTATGATCAACAACAGCCCTACGACAACAGCATGGGTAGATATGATCCCACCTTGCATCAAGACCTCAGTCCTTGAGGGCGTTACTTTGATAACAAATACTAAGAGTTTAATGCTTGGAGTAAACGTGCCAAAGAAGAATTGGAACGTAAATGCGGTATAACAGTAAGTATTTCAGACTAAAATAATAGTTTAGTAATATACTAATATCTTAAATTGTTTGATTTTTTTCATGTAGGTGTCACAAGTTTCTAATTGGTTTGGCAATAAACGTATACGATACAAGAAGAATATTGGTAAAGCTCAGGAAGAAGCAAATCTAAACGCTGCAAAGAAAGCAGCTGGAGCCTCACCATATTCAATGGCCGGCCCACCTAGTGGTACAACTACTCCAATGATGTCACCAGTAATAAACGTTTGGCAATAAACGTATACGATACAAGAAGAATATTGGTAAAGCTCAGGAAGAAGCAAATCTATACGCTGCAAAGAAAGCAGCTGGAGCCAAACCATATTCAATGGCCGGCCCACCCAGTGGTACAACTACTCCAATGATGTCACCAGCAATAAACGTTTGGCAATAAACGTATACGATACAAGAAGAATATTGGTAAAGCTCATGAAGAAGCAAATCTATACGCTGCAAAGAAAGCAGCTGGAGCCAAACCATATTCAATGGCCGGCCCACCTAGTGGTACAACTACTCCAATGATGTCACCAGCACCACCTCAAGATTCTATGGGTTATTCCATGGGATCTGGCGGTTATGAT
>NC_051848.1:101038946-101043067 GCF_002237135.1 Teleopsis dalmanni
AAAATAAGTGACAATAAAACCTGGAACTTGAGCATTGAAAGTTTGTGCAGCCTTGGTTTCTTGTGGATAAACACGATTAGTCATCGCTTCTAATTTGACAGGCACGAGTTCTAAGCCTGACATTTGCATAGCTTCTTTGTAAAATTGCACCCAAAAAAGGCGCTTTACATATAGTAAGTTAAAACATATGCATAACAGATGTCTCTACAAAAAGAATAGCTTTGAAACAAAAATAGGCAAGCTCAAAGATTAACTTTCAATTCGTTGAACTTGTGTTTCCAAATAAAGCTGTAGTTTATAAGCTCGTTCTAATTTAAAGCACGGCAAGTGCTTTGGTTGGTGTCACTAATTAAATAAAAATAAGTGACAAAACCTGGAATTTGAGCATTGAAAGTTTGTGCAGCCTTGGCTTCTTGTGAATAAACACGATTAGTCATCGCTTCTAATTTGACAGGCACGAGTTCTAAGCCTGGCACTTGCAGTCCGAACAAATTATATACGGACTATAAACTAATTAAATAAAATTCGATTATTTCCAAAGACCACTGATGAAGAGTACTTGGCAATACTCGAAACAGCGTTGTATGGTCAGCCAAATTTCAATAAATAAAAATAAAAAATTTTTGTCTTTGTCCTTTCTTTGCTATTCGAATCCGTCTAACTTTTAAATAGTTTCTTTCGTCATAAAAAGACACGCCATTATCGGCAAAAAAAAGAAAAAAAATTTACCTTAAAAATTAGAATTATAGGAAATATGAACAATAATATTGTTCAGCTTTTCCTTAACGCGATTAGCGAACTTGTAGAGAAACATTTGCATAGCTTCTTTGTAAAATTGCACCCAAAAAAGGCGCTTTACATATAGTAAGTTAAAAAAATATGCATATCAGATGTCTCTACAAAAAGAATAGCTTTGAAACAAAAATAGGCAAGCTCAAAGATTAACTTTCAAATTGTTGAACTTGTGTTTCCAAATAAAGCTGTAGTTTATAAGCTCGTTCTAATTTAAAGCACGGCAAGTGCTTTGGTTGGTGTCACTAATTAAATAAAAATAAGTGTCAATAAAACCTGGAACTTGAGCATTGAATGTTTGTGCAGCCTTGGCTTCTTGTGGATAAAGACGATTAGTCATCGCTTCTAATTTGACAGGCACGAGTTCTAAGCCTGGCACTTGCAGTCCAAACAAATTATATACGGACTATAAACTAATTAAATAAAAATTCGATTATTTCCAAAGACCACTGATGAAGAGTACTTGGCAATACTCGAAACAGCGTTGTATGGTCAGCCAAATTTCAATAAATTAAATAAAAAACTTTTGTCTTTGCCTTTCTTTGCTATTCGAATCGGTCTAACTTTTAAATAGTTTCTTTCGTCATAAAAAGACACACCATTATCGGCAAAAAAAAAAAAAAAATTTACCTTAAAAATTAGAATTATAGGATATATGAACAATAATATTGTTCAGCTTTTCCTTAACGTGATTAGCGAACTTGTAGAGAAACATTTGCATAGCTTCTTTGTAAAATTGCACCCAAAAAAGGCGCTTTACATATAGTAAGTTAAAAAAATATGCATAACAGATGTCTCTACAAAAAGAATAGCTTTGAAACAAAAATAGGCAAGCTAAAAGATTAACTTTCAATTCGTTGAACTTGTGTTTCCAAATAAAGCTGTAGTTTATAAGCTCGTTCTAATTTAAAGCACGACAAGTGCTTTGGTTGGTGTCACTAACTAAATAAAAATAAGTGACAAAAAAATCTGGAACTTGAGAACTGAAAGTTTGTACAGCCTTGGATACTTGTAGATAAACACGATTAGTCATCGCTTCTAATTTGACAGGCACAAGTTCTAAGCCTGACACTTGCAGTCCAAACAAATTATATACGGACTATAAACTAATTAAATAAAAATTCGATTATTTCCAAAGACCACTGATGAAGAGTACTTGGCAATACTCGAAACAGCGTTTTATGGTCAACCAAATTTCAATAAATTAAATAAAATTTTAGTCTTGGCCTTTCTTTGCTATTCGAATCCGTCTAACTTTTAAATAGTTTCTTTCGTCATAAAGACACGCCATTATCGGCAAAAAAAAGAAAAAAAATTTACCTTAAAAATTAGAATTATAGGATATATGAACAATAATATTGTTCAGCTTTTCCTTAACGTGATTAGCGAACTTGTAGAGAAACATTTGCATAGCTTCTTTGTAAAATTGCACCCAAAAAAGGCGCTTTACATATAGTAAGTTAAAAAAATATGCATAACAGATGTCTCTACAAAAAGAATAGCTTTGAAACAAAAATAGGCAAACTCAAAGAATAACTTTCAATTCGTTGAACTTGTGTTTCCAAATAAAGCTGTAGTTTATAAGCTCGTTCTAATTTAAAGCCACGCAGTGCTTTGGTTGGTGTCACTAATTAAATAAAAATAAGTGACAATAAAACCTGGAACTTGAGCATTGAAAGTTTGTGCAGCCTTGGCTTCTTGTGGATAAAGACGATTAGTCATCGCTTCTAATTTGACAGGCACGAGTTCTAAGCCTGGCACTTGCAGTCCAAATAAATTATATACGGACTATAAACTAATTAAATAAAAATTCGATTATTTCCAAAGACCACTGATGAAGAGTACTTGGCAATACTCGAAACAGCGTTGTACGGTCAGCCAAATTTCAATAAATTAAATAAAAAATTTTTGTCTTTGCCTTTCTTTGCTATTCGAATCGGTCTAACTTTTAAATAGTTTCTTTCGTCATAAAAAGACACGCCATTATCGGCAAAAAAAAGAAAAAAAATTTACCTTAAAAATTAGAATTATAGGATATATGAACAATAATATTGTTCAGCTTTTCCTTAACGTGATTAGCGAACTTATAGAGAAACATTTGCATAGCTTCTTTGTAAAATTGCACCCAAAAAAGGCGCTTTACATATAGTAAGTTAAAAAAATATGCATAACAGATGTCTTCTACAAAAGAAATAGCTTTGAAAACAAAAAAGGCAAGCTCAAAAAATTAAAACTTTCAATTCGTTGAACTTGTGGTTTCCAAATCACTGTAGTTTATAACTCGTTCTAATTTAACAAGAGCACGGCAAGTGCTTTGGTTGTTGTCACTAATTAAATAAAAAATAAGGTTTACAATAAACTGGCAACTTGAGCATTGAAAGTTGTGCAGCCTTGGCTTCTTGTGGAAAACACGATTAGATCGCTTCTTCTATTTGACAGGCACGGAGTTCTAAGCCTGGCACTTGCAGTCCAAACAAATTGTATACGGACTATAAACTAATTAAATAAAAATTCGATTATTTCCAAAGACCACTGATGAAGAGTACTTGGCAATACTCGAAACAGCGTTGTATGTGGTCAGCCAAATTTCAATATATTAAATAAAAAATTTTTGTCTTTGCCTTTCTTTGCTATTCGAATCGATCTAACTTTTAAATAGTTTCTTGCGTCATAAAAAGACACGCCATTATCGGCAAAAAAAAAGAAAAAAAATTTACCTTAAAAATTAGAATTATGGGATATATGAACAATAATATTGTTCAGCTTTTCCTTAACGCGATTAGCGAACTTGTAGAGAAACATTTGCATAGCTTCTTTGTAAAATTGCACCCAAAAAAGGCGCTTTACATATAGTAAGTTAAAAAAATGTGCATAACAGATGTCTCTACAAAAAGAATAGCTTTGAAACAAAAATAGGCAAGCTCAAAGATTAACTTTTAATTCGTTGAACTTGTGTTTCCAAATAAAGCTGTAGTTTATAAGCTCGTTCTAATTTAAAGCACGGCAAATGCTTTGGTTGGTGTCACTAATTAAATATAAATAAGTGACAATAAAACCTGGAACTTGAGCATTGAAAGTTTGTGCAGCGTTGGCGTCTTTTGGATAAACACGATTAGTCATCGCTTCTAATTTGACAGGCACGAGTTCTAAGCCTGGCACTTGCAGTCCAAACAAATTATATACGGACTATAAACTAATTAAATAAAATTTCGATTATTTCCAAAGACCACTGATAAAGAGTACTTTGGCAAACTCGAAACAGCGTTGTTATGGGTCAGCCCAAATTTCAATAATTAAATAAAAAATTTTTGTCTTTGCCTTTCTTTGCT